>NW_026732977.1:57500-171998 GCF_028476545.2 Physella acuta | reverse complement strand
GAAACAAGATGGCTGCTATAGCAAATGAAAACATCGCTGGTCTTCATGTTGAAAAGTTTTAATTAAATTGTTTAAAAACAGGTACATAAATGAACTATTTTTGTAAATCTCAAAACATAATTCCTACTAAAAATAAAAATGTGAAATAATTAGATTTTAGATCTAGATAGATCTATCACCTTTAAAAAATGTTCAAAATTCTGGCTTTTAAAAACACTCTGGGGAAGAAAAAATAACAGAGTTAAATATTAAATATAAAAGGTCTAGATCTAGATCTAGATCTAGAATCTAGATCTATATAAAAAATATAATTAGTAAAATATGTCTATATGCCAATTTTTATTATAGGTGCAGCATTTACATGGCTAATTATAATTGTTTAGTACTTTAAACATTAATTTAAAGTTACGAGTGTCTGTGGCCTCTTTCATAATAGTGTAGTGTCAGTGTAGGTGAACAGGGTGTTAGGGCCTGATACTACGATTTCATTAGAATTGGTAATGAACATATTGTATAGTTAGAACTGGCTATAAAAATAATGTTGATAGATGCAGTCGTTTTAATGCTACTTATAATAGATCAAAATGACAAACATAATTAAAACCTAAGAATCTGGGAGCGGTGACCTCATTTTGAAATAATTACATTATCAATTGATTTCAATTTAAAACAAATAGCTTAAAGTCAAAAGTAAACTAAAATTTAAAAACTGTGTTATTCGCAGTGTACTCAAGATTCTCGTGTTTTAAAGATAAGTCTAGTATTACTACGTGTGCATGCAATGTTCGAATACTGATTTTCCCAGACAGAAAATCATTAAAAAAAATTTTCAAAGTATCTAGGGCAAAATAATAATTATATTTTACAGAATGAAATAGATTTAACTTAACTGTTATTTAAATACATGCCTCGGAGTAAAAAAAATACAATTTTATATCCGTAAAAAATTAACTGAAATCCCCACTTTCAACTACACCGATGTGTCATAATTTTGGGCAGTCATTTTGTTCAAATTAAAATAAAAACGCATTCAAATATACTTTTTTTTACTTTCATAATTTACAGCAAACATTTCTAATGAAAAATCCATTAAAAAATAATAGTTATTTTTACAAAATATTATTTCTTACCTTATTAGTGCAGTACACGTACTTTCCAAGTAGATCCATTCTGTCTAGATTTGCATACTTCGCATCCTTCGCCGCGGCACAAAATGTCATAAAAAACGAATTCCACAAAAATGTTGCTAACGAAGCTTGTAAAAACCTTGCTCTATTTATCAGTATAAACAAAATCCCCGAACGATGTCTGGTTAGAAAGTTTATGAACGGCGAAGATCGAATATGCATTTTGCGGTACCAATCTGTTTCCTGCCATATAATATAGATCTAGATTCTAGATCTAGTATTAGGGTAAAGGAGGGCGTTAAGAGCCACACTTTTTAGCACCTGTACATTTTTAAAGATTTCTACTAATCTAAGATTTTTTTAGTATTGAAAATATGGCAAAATTATTCTAACATATCTTACACAATATAAAAATAATAACAAAGTCTATTAAATATACTTTAAATGGGTTTAATTGAACATTTATTGTCATACCCCCAAAATCAGCATTTGGGGTATAAAGAGCCGGGCAATGGGGCAATAAGTATTATCAAATTATCTCCTAGTTTAGACTAACTCCGCAATAAAAATAATTAATGTCTAACCCCAAAATAGTTAATACTGTGTACACACACTTTAACTGATACTAGCTATCACTAGGCCCCAATGGGCCCAGTCTACAATTGATACAATTGCAGGTGTACATGGGGCCTAAAGTCTAGTAGTTTACAGTAGGCACATTAGTATGCCTAGTGTGTAGCTAGTAGACTAGTGTGTAGCGGTCCAGAGTTGACATTCTTGTATTTAAAAAGGGGTGGTACTAATTCTAATCTGCCTTAATGCTTTCCCCTGATAAGCCATGTGTGCTATACATTACATAACATGACATGGAGGTGAGAAATGTTGAGGGGAGAGCAGTGGTACTGGCTTCCCCTTTGTTCTCCTTGCTGGACCCTGAGGGCCATAAATTACATAAGGAGATGCTATCTCTGGTTGGCTAAGATCTAAGAACTAAGTCCATGTTACCTACAAAGACATAAGTTTAGTGGTGGGTTAGATACAGGTGGGGGCTGGGTATCATGGGGGTGAGAAATTGTGAGGGGAGAGCAGTGGTACTGATTCCTCTTTGGTCTCCATCCTGCTAGACCATGAAGGTCATATATTACATAACATGCCACCCCAGATTGTCTGAGATCTGTAACTGTAATCCTACAAAGAGATGAAGTTTTATGGTTGGCCAGAAACTGGTGGGGGCTGGGTATCATGGGGGTAAGAAATTGTAAGGGGCGGGGGGCGTGGTATTAATGTGTCTGTTTACTTCCCTGCTGGACCATGAGGGTCATAAATTACATAACATACCACCCCAGATTGGCTGAGACCTAAGAACATTTATTCCTGTTACCTACAAAGAGATTAGAAGTTTTATGGTTGGTTAGAAACAGGTGGGGGCTGAGTTGGCTGTATTGCCCCTTAGGGGGTAATAAGTACATGTACCATTTTAAAAATTACCTTGCTAACATCAGATGGCTGAATTTTTACTTTTTAGTAGGTTAGAATTGTATTTCTATCATTTAGACACAAGTCTGTTTAACAGTTAATACATTTTGTGTTAACTATTCCTATACCAGTGTCATATTCAGTGGTCTAATAAATGAGAAACGTGCACATAGGGTTTCAAGAGCCACATAACAGTATCTGTTATAACTTTTTTAAACAGGCAAGCTAGTGGGCAAAATTAATGTATTCATGTAGATTTAGTTATTATCTAACAAATAAAACCATTATGGTAATGATCAGTCAAGTTTTACTCTGATAATGATAAAAACTTCATAGCATGGTAAAATGGGACAAAATGTCCGCCATTTTGTTTTGGCACCAATAGTCACTGTGCAAAAAAAATTCACCAAAATAAAACCATTCTAGCCATATCTATAAAAATAGTGTTAAAATGTACAACAACCAATGCTCTAATACAGGAACAGAGAATGGGCTTGAAAAACTCATTTGGTTTATTACAAAGTGAAGTTTCCCAAGTTATGTCTATTTGGAAAAAAAGTTCACAAAATGGTTTTATGGAGATGAGAAATTTTAGGGAAAGAGCAGTGGGATTAAATCCTGTCTCATCCTCTCCCTATTGGACCAAGTGGGTCATAAATTACATAAAATGAATCCTCTGCTTCTCTGTTATCAAAGAACAGCAGTGTTATTGGGGGTTTTGTGGGGGTGGGGTGTTGATTGGGGCTTAATACCACACAGCTCTTAACGCCCTCCTTTATCCTATATAAATCTATAGGCCATTATAGGCTATATGTTTTTCCTATATTATATAATTATATATCTAGCTAGATTCTAGATTTTTATCTAGATCTAGTGTCATATAGTAATAGTCGCCTACTAGATTCTAGATCTCTCTAGTACTAGAAATCTAGAGGATCTACTACTGTAGACACTAGAGATAGATTCTACTAAACAGTACAGTGTAGTGTCAAGGAAAGTTTGTGAGGTCAGATGGGTCAGATGATAGTCCTAGATTTAGCAGCAACCTAGCTAAATCAAACTGTCCTTTAACCTTTAGGCCTAGCTATCTAGCATGCGTGATAGTAGATCTAAGTCTATATTATTTATCCTAAGTGAACTTAAAAAAAAATTCAATTTGCTTGAGGGGGTGGGAGGAAGAGAGAAGTGAAGACAGACGATCTCGTGTGAACGTCTATGACGTATGCTTTAGGCCTCGCCTAAAGCCAGTGTTGCGAAACACCACTCTATCGGCCAGATAGTTGGCGAACGCTCCCGGATTCGTTTAACTGATTATACACAGATGGCGTAAAGCCTAAATAAAAGAAAGCTAACACAATAGTTCACTAGGACTCGTATTTGATGTCTAGGGGAAACACTAGAGAAACTACTGATGCCAACAATACATTTAATCTGCATATAACTTTTAATGAGTGTACAAATTCAAGACAGTACTCTAGGTTTATACAGGATAAAATAGATTTACAGAATGAACAAAAGCCAACTTACAATGTGTAGGAAAAAATACTATGATACACTATCACAGCTTTTAACACTTCAGAAAAATCACCACAGTTTACACAACACTGCCAAAAGCATACATAATTACTTAACCACAAGTAATATAATAATATGCTGCTTAAACTACTAAGTACTACACGGCGACACAGGGCTTATCTTCTCTCAACGATGTCTGGTCAAGTAACTGCCTAGAGAAACGTGTGCGCGGTCTATTTATCGACTTAGGCAACATGGAAGGTCACCTTCAAATCGTTAGGTTATTGGTTGGGGTATCACCTGGCCCAAATCAACCAAGCATATCATAATGGAAAAATACTGAGTCTAAGACTTTCTTAAAACAGTGGAAAAAACCAGTGATTGCACCACAGACCATTTATGGTATAATAACAAATGTCAAAATAAAAATTACTAGACCTAAGTAGGTCACACCAGTGACCTCGCCATCCGTGGGCCGTGGTGGGATTTTCCACTCATGCAATAGTAAACGTAAGGCAAGCAATAACGACAGTGACGATGTTTGGAAATTTTATTTAAAAAAAAAAAAGAATCATAGTCTACGTCATATTTTCAATATGAAAAAAATGTAAAAAAAACTAGTACCGGCCGAGCTAACCCCGGGTTCGAACTCTGAACTCCGGGCCATGAACTTCAGACTACAGCTGGCACAGTGTTGACTCAACCACAGCGGATATGATAAAATAGTCAAAAGTAAGCGTTTTCAATTACAAGATGGCAAATCAAACCTGCGAGACGCGTAGTATATTCTTTAGGGGCCACGCTTTGCGAGACGCGTAGTCACTTCTAGAATTCTAGAATATATATGTATAGTATAGAGGACTCAATAAGAGGCTTTTTAGCTTTATTTAATATTAGTATTAGGAGTATTAGGCAATATTATTAGGTTAGGCATTTTGTTGACAATTTCAAAATGATTTTTTTGCCTTTCTGGATTCGCAAGATTTGAGTTTGAAAATTTCCGGGTTTGCAGTTTAAAAAAATTAAGATAGTTTTAAGCTTGAAAATTTTGGCATTTTAGAAATTGTTTTTATCGTCAAGACTCCCGCCAGTGACCCTTTCCGCCTTTCGCGCATGCGTCGACAGTACAATATCCACTGCTGTGTAAACCTAGAATTAACCTTATTGCGCAGTCCCTTTCGTAGCCTTTGTCTACCCGACTTCAGCAGACGTTTCGGTCACTGCGGCCTTTGATGGTCTTCTAGGTCTATCTTAGCTTACTGTGACCTCGCAGCATGGTATAGTGCTGGGTCTAGATCTGTAACTATTAACCAAAAAGATTTCCTAATGCCAGTAGGCCTATTTATTACATTGGTGAAAAAAAAATAGCAAATAAACGTCGACAATCTCACATGCGCTTTGGACCAAATACAAATCTGCTGTATCAGATGGGTGAGGCTGTAGACAGAACTTTTTTTGACGTCATTTGTGGTGTGGCTGTCTGGCTATTAATATCTCTTTGTAGATTACTGTTCCTAGAACCTAGCCCAGCAGAGATACTATGCTATGTAATTTAAGACCATCATGGTTCAGCAGGGTTGAGACCAAAGAGGAGTCAGTACCACTGCCCTCCCCTGAAAATTTCTCACCTCCCTGATACCCAGCCCCCCACAGGGATTACTGTTCTTAGATATCAGCCCACCAGAGATAGCATCTCTTATATAATTTATGACCCTCTGGGCCCAGCAGGAAGAACAAAGGGGAAATCAGTCCCACTGCTCTCCCCTCAACAGTTCTCACATCCATGTCATGTTATGTCATTTATAGCACACATGGCTTAACAGGGGAAAGCACTAATCCAAGTTATTATCCTAAAGCACGGGTTCCCAACCTGGGGGTCGCAAAGGTCTTTCTGGGGGGTCGCCAACTTGTATACTAAACCTTAGTAATTTGAAACAAAGCATAAATATTTAGCGGAATTTTTGAAATTCGGCTTCATTAACCATCACTGGAAATGTAATAGAGAAGAAACAAAGCACACTGTACAAAGTTGTTCTCAGTCACGAATCTATAAAATCTTCAAAACTAAAACGTCATTTGAGACGAGTCATTCGGAACACACCAAAAAATATATGGAGTTCTTTCGTCGGTCAGAAGCTAGTTGCAAACGCCAAAAACTTGATCGAACAGGAAGTTTTCACCAGCATTAGTGCAGGCATCAAATGAAGTCGCGATAGAAAATGCCAAACAAAAAAAAAACAACAAACAATAGGAGAAAATCTCATCAAACGCTGCATGTACGTAAATGTTAAATAACACATTTTTATTGAAATTAAGCTGTCACCATTGTTTGCTTTTTAAGTTGATAAATCAACAGATGTGAGTTCTTGTTCGCAGTTGCTGGTCTGTGTCTATATTCATGCGGATGATATAAAAAAGAGTTGCTCTTTTGTGAAAATAGCATGGAGAAAATAAATACCTTTTTTGAAACTGGATGATTAAAATGGGTTAGAACGGCTGTGGGGGGGTTTGTATGGATGGTGCGCCATCTATGTTTATCTCAAAATCGGGCTTTCGGAAAACAGAAAAGATATAGCTCCCTAACCACTGCCCTAACCAATCGACATCAAGAGTCCATTGCTAGTATAAGTCGTAAATTATATAAAATCTGGAGCCTTCAAAGAACTTAGCAAAAACATTAATACAGAACATGAGGTTCTACTAGTTTACACTACAGTACGCTGGCTGTCAAGCAAAATGTTGTAAATTGTGTTTTTGAAATAAAATCTGAAATCAAATTGTTCTTGGGAGTGCAAAGGAAACAAGACTTTTTGGTATACTTAAAATGATATAGAGTGAGTGGAGAGAGTATCATACCTAGCAGATGTGTTCGAACATCAAGATAAGCTTAACATGAAGCTTCAGAGAAAATGAATGAATATTATAACTTTCCATGATAATATCGGGGCATTTTTATCAAAGCAGCAAAATCGGTAAAGAAAACAAATCTTGGAAATATTGTAAATTTGAGAAACTCTGCGGTGTGGTAGATGAATCTGATTGTGAGATAATTAAAATTTTGAAAGAAGCGATTTCTGGGCATCTTGAATCTCTTGAAAACGAACTGCATCACTATTTCTCTGAGCTGAAAAAAGAAGAATCTGCATTTTCGCATTACCCATTCTCTTCTTCCCTTGATTTTGCCAGCATTCCCGATGAATTACAAGATGAATTCTTTGATTTGCAGAATGATTCCGAGTAAGATGAAAAACTACAGACACAATTTTGGTGTAGTATTCACCATTCATACCTAAAAGTAAAATTGATTGACTTTTCGAGAATATATTTTCAACACTATTCTTCTATTAAAAACAAAATTAAGATAATTATAATGACATAGGTTGGCGTTAACAAAATTTTTTTAAAATTAAAAACTTAACCACGAAGGTTTAGTGAATAGTATGCAATTTTACTCATGCTATTAAAACAGTTATCAAGAGTAGTTTATATTGAAAGTCTACTAGAAAATCTTATTTTAGTGCTTATTAATTTCCATACTAATTTCGGCTTTTTAATTATATGGGGGTCGCGGGTCACTTACTTTTTATTAAAGGGGGTCGCCACTCAAAAAAGGTTGGGAACCACTGTTCTAAAACATCTCTCTTATAATGTTCCTAGCTTGATTTGTTTCTTTTGAAACAGTGGATTTAAAAAAAAAATTAGCCTAATGATTAACCTAATAATAATACTGTAGTTATTTGTTGTTTTGGCTATGATCTAGATTCTACTTCTAGACTACATAAACTTAATAGTTAATAATAGTAGACTAATTACTATATATGCATCTAAATTTAAACTCAGTCCAGTATCAGATACATATTACTGTAAAAAGACACAAAGTAGGTAGGCCTTAGTAATTTATTAAAGCCTTCTACTACAATAATATCAACTAAATGCTTGTATAAACTTTTAAAAATTTAATTTAAGTATCAGATTCTAGATCTAAGTCTAGTCATACAATCTATTTCAATTTCAGATAATTTCGTTGGCTAAATAAATGATTAGATTATAGAGCAAGATTTTAGATTCTTAGAGACAAATGCATTATTATTATTATGACTACTTTTGATTTATTATGGGTGTATTTTGAATCGAATGTAGATCTAAATTTTATAATTAAATAGGCAGATTCTAGATTCGAAGTGTCTATTCACAGCCGGCTGTGAATAGCCGTATTGGGGCTATTCACAGTCGTGACCGTTTTTGATAGATTTAATGTTAAAAATATCAATTTGGCATGAAGATATGTGGTCGAGTGGTCATAGGGAGAGGCTGTCATGTCAGAAGGAGGGGGTTCAAATCCATCAGATGCCAATTGGTCTGACCCTTAATGTATGCCTCATATTGTTATTATCAAAATATTTTTTTACAATTAGGTCTAGATTCTACTTGAGTTACTCATGGGAGGGTTATTTTTGTTAATTTTTTTTTTGTTTGTGACGTAATTGTTGGCATATCAGCAAAAAAAAAAGACCTGTCTCGTAGATTTTTGCTAAGAGAAAAAACAAAAGTGTGATGGAAACTGTGAATAATAGCTGATGAAAAAGGACATCCTATTTCACCTGATATTTATTATAGATTTAGATCTATGTGATAATGTGAATTTTAATGGTAATTGATAGTTGAATAGAAATGTGAACAACCAAATAAACTGATGCTTAATGGACACCAGCGAGAAAAGTCTCAAAGGTATTTGAGAGGTGTATAAATTCATTTAAAAATCTTGCACGGCGTAGTTACAATTAATATGGTTATAAAATCCTGTCTGTCTGGTTTTTTTCAGACTTAACTAAAGATTGGATGTATTTGATGTTTTTAATATTTTCGGTAACTAAATAAAAATTTAAAAAAAAAGCAAAAACAATTTGGTTTTCACTTGTAATGGCGACATAAACAATGGCCGCCATAAATTTTATTGTACACATTGTAAGCTTAAAATAGAAAAAATAGGTCATGGTGTTTAAATTTGCATAGTTATTTAAAAACTTGATCTGCAAAGTTTTGTAAACAAAATAACTATAAAGTGGGGCTGTCAGAAATCGATCACGGAGTTCCTTTACAGCCAATCAATGTTTGTCTTACGAAAGTGAAACATCGGGTTATAACTTAGGCTTGATGAAAATAAATAGAAATGTAGCCTTAAACTCAACAAATTATTTTCAAGTTCTCTGGATATGCAACTTGTATAGCATTGATTCTAAAAATATTACATTTCTGAATTAATTTTAGGCTTAAGTTTTTAATAATATTTTATCTTTTATTAGTTTTATGGTCCTAAATCTAAAAAAGCACATTTTTATTCCATGTCAACAACATTACGGAAGGAATCTTGTCAACTCGCTGGTGTCCATTAGTATTATTCATTTAAAAATTACTAGATCTATTATTCTAGTGCATAGATTTAAAGTGTAAAATTGATCATCTAATCATCCTTGACCTACGTAGCCTGTAGCAGATATGTCTGATATGAGCCTAAATAAAAGTTAAACTAAACTTTAACGGTAATAACTTTTTTTATAAAGATATAACAAAGTAAAAATAGCACTGCTCTCTTAATCTATACCTCATTCCCCAGTCACAATAAATGCTTATATTATTTTAAGATATTATTCAGTCGTATTTAGTATGAAATGACAGCCGACTGTGAATAGCCGTATTGGGGCTATTCACAGTCGGCTGGGAATAGCCCCAATACGGCTATTCCCAACCGGCTGGGAATAGCCATGGCCTTCTAGATTCTATGTCTACTCAGCGGAGCCAGTCACCCTAAATCTAGATCTGTGGTCTGAATTTTGTTTACGCCATGTTTAGAGTTAGAGCTTGATTATGGATCTAAATCAGGGGTCTCCAAACTACGGCCCGCGGGCCGGATGCGGCCCGCGATGTCCCCTCATCCGGCCCGTGGAGATCTTTTTGTCCACGGAAAAACCATTTGTTGGTGATGGCTGAGGAACTTTGCCCAGAAAAATCAAAGACATGCCTAGAAGAAACTGGCCCCCGAACTGAAATTTGATAGTCAATGCGGCCCTCGGACTGAAAAGTTTGGAGACCCCTGATCTAAATATTAAATCACTGTTACTACAATTAAACCTTATTCTTATTATTACTTTTGGCTTTGTCTTTTACTATTAGTATTTGTGAAGGTCGAGCATATTTGTTTTAGTAACAGTTATCGTATATAATTAAATGAAGTTTATTATTTTACTGTCCTTGCCTGAAACAAAGTGTCGAGAACAGATTCGCATGTTATTTGCTGCGATAATTATTGGCTAAAAATTGATGCCGTCTACAATCTGATCGATGTCGATCTCTGTCACCTTGGTGTAATAAAACCCTTAGTAGTTGTAATAAAGGAACCCCTTTAGGTCTGCCACTTCGAGTATCACAACCTTTAACACCACAGATCATCATTTTGAATGTAAACCTGTACACCACATGACGTGGTATCATATGCAAGGACTCTATTAGGCCCATGGTTGAAAATTCAAAATTAGGGTCAGGACATTGGCTGGGAGAATGTTTACACCGGTGTCCAATAATGGAATCTTCTTTTAAAAGGGGGTGTTAGATTACTATACTACTAACAACCCAACACCCCTTTTTTAAAGATGATTCCATTATCGGACAATGGTGTAAACATTCTCCCACGCTTTTCTTTATAGTAATTTAAATAGTAGTGTATAATTTATTTTCTACTTTTTGGTGCATCATTACATAAAAGCTTGTTATTAAAACGTTTTTTATGAATTTTTTTTTCAGTACTTTACATGTTTTATTTGCAATATTGTTACAAGATTAAAAACCATTGCGCGTCTATTGAACGTGATAGCGCAGCTATTAAACCTGATTGAACGTGATGACGTATGTGGTGTGGTTGGATAGACATGCCTACTAATTCGGTCCAAATTTTAATTAATTCATAAAAAATTAATTAGGCATCCAATTAAGTCAAATTTAGATTCAGATTGCATTGTCTTCATGTCTTAACCCACGTGCCAACTGTGAATCGTATCGGTCAAGTAGAACTGTCCGAATTTTCACTCCTGCGTTTCCATCTAGACTGACGACAGACTGTCGACATAATGTCGACAGAGGAAGTGAGTTAAATAAAAGCTTGTAAAAACAACTAAATAACGGCATATGATACGCAGCGGAGCGGCTCGTTTTTTATATTTATATATAAGATCCGAAAATATTCAAAATATACATATATTAGCCTAATAGTAATATTATTGATTAATAATTAATATTAATGCTTATTTAGTGACTCCTAGCCCTTCTCGAAAATCTTATCGAGGACTATTAATTTAAAAAATGATAAAATAATAGGCCTATTAATAATTAATATTAGATTAATTTGCATTTATAATTTTGCAGGCTTCTTTTAGTTTGAAGGTGTGCTTTTTTTAAAAAATGAGATTTTTACTGTAACTAATTATATAGAGAAAAACAATATGGCTTATAAAAATAAGGAGTCGCCCTTTCATTAATAAAGGCAAAAGACAAAGAAAACATGAATATATGGTTCCCTACTGAGATTCAAACTCTGGGGATATTCGTTAACAGATGTGCACTGTGCCACCCAACCATGGTGTGCTAAGGCATAAACACTGTTTTTAACTATTAATCTATATTTATATTACTTCTGATTGATAAAAGACACTTCAGTTATTAAAACAGATGTTATCATAGCTCAATAAGGCCCTTTTGATCTTTTTTATGACTTAAAAATTCTATGGTGTTATAATAATATAGTAAAGCTAAGACATAAATATTTAAACATTTTTTAAATGCAATCAATATATTTTCAAAAATAAATTTTAATTTGGTTTTCTAATCAAGATTATTTTTATTTCAGTTTTTTCTGCAATAATTCATCAATCTAAAGCTATGGAAAACACAAAGGACACTAATGGTATAGTTTGGGAGAGTTCAATTATGGTTAAACAGGAATTAAGTGACGAAATCATAACATTTATGGACATGAAATCAGATGAAACATCAGCTATTTCAAGTTCAGAAGGAGTACAAACAAATATATCAAAACTCTTTTCAAATTCTGAAGATATAAAGCAAAATGTATCAACACAATTTTCAACTGTTAAAGACAAATACTTGGAGGAAACAATGCCATTTTTAGCTTTAGAAGATAAAAATCTTGATAAAACAAAGCCGTTGTTTAATTTAGAAGAGATGAAACAAGATAACCCAACATCATTTTCATCTTCTGAAGACATGAAACCAAATATATCAACAGCATTTTCAATTTTTGAAGATATAAAACCTGAGATATTAACAATTTCATCTTTGGAGAATGAACAACAAAATGGTTTCAAAGCACAGCAACAACTTTCTTCCCCACCAGATTCAACTGATTTTAAAGAAAATTTAGCAGTTTTAAAATCAGATCTTCAAAATGAATTAAAACAACTCAAGTCATTGCATACAAAATTGATTGATAATCTCCCAACAGAATATCAGATCAATGATAAGGGACTGAAGACATACAAGTGTGATATGTGTTGTCAAAGATTTTTCCATTTTGATCATGTTAAACAACACATAAACATTCACACAAGAGTGAATCCATATGGTCATGATTTTCATCAGCAAGAAGTTGTTATGATCAGTCAGGGTGAACAGATTAACAAAATAAACCTAGAACAGGTATACAATAAGTCTAGTTTGTCTAAAAAGTTCACCACAAAGTCTAGTTTATCCACACACACAAATATTCATTCTGGAATTAATAAGCCATATGAATGCTATGTGTGTCATAAAAAATATCATAATAAAAATCATTTAGCAAAACATATAAAGATACATTTAGGAGAAAGACCATATGAATGTGATGTGTGTCACAAAAAATTTAGTCAAAAGGGTCATCTATCAGAACATAAAAATATTCATTTACCAGAGAGACCATATGAATGTGATGTGTGTCACAAAAAATTTAGTCAAAAATGTAGTCTATCACAACATAAAAAAATTCATTTACCAGAGAGACCATATGAATGTGATGTGTGTCACAAAAAATTTAGTCTTAAAGGTAATTTATCTACACATAAAAATATTCATTTACCAGAGAGACCATATGAATGTGATGTGTGTCACAAAAAATTTAAGCATAAAAGACATTTATCAGAACATAAAATGATTCATTTACCTGAGAGACCATATGAATGTGATGTGTGTCACAAAAAATTTAGTCAAAAATATAATCTATCACAACATAAAAATATTCATTTACCAGAGAGACCATATGAATGTGATGTGTGTCACAAAAAATTTAGTCAAAAATATAATCTATCAAAACATAAAAATATTCATTTACCAGAGAGACCTTATGAATGTGATGTGTGTCATAAAAATTTTAGTTGTAAAAGTAATTTATCTATACATAAAAATATTCATTTACCAGAGAGACCATATGAATGTGATGTGTGTCATAAAAAATTTAGTCATAAATGTAATCTATCAGACCATAAAAAAATTCATTTACCAGATAGACCACATGAATGTGATGTGTGTCATAAAAAATTTAGTCAAAAATATAATCTATCACAACATAAAAATATTCATTTACCAGAGAGACCATATGAATGTGATGTGTGTCACAAAAAATTTAGTCTTAAAGGTAATTTATCTACACATAAAAATATTCATTTACCAGAGAGACCATATGAATGTGATGTGTGCCATAAAAATTTTAGTCAGAAAAGTCATTTATCAGAACATAAAATAACTATTCATTCAAGTCTCAAGCCACATGAATGTGATGTTTGTCATAAAAGTTTTGCCCTTAAATCTAGATTATCTAAACATAAAAATATTCATTTACCTGAGAGACCATATGAATTTGAATGTGATGTGTCACAAAAAATTTAAGGATAAAAGACAGTTATCACAACATAAAATGATTCATTTACCAGATAGTTGAGATAGATTATATGAATGTGATGTGTGTCACAAAAAATTTAATCATAAAGTTAGTTTATCTACACACAAAAAAATTCATTTACCAGAATGTGTGTCATAAAAAATTCAATCATAAATTACATTTATCAGAACATAAAATGATTCATTTACCAGATAGATTATATGAACGTGATGTGTGTCATAAAAAATTTAATCGTAAAGGTGATTTATCAGAGCATAAAAATATTCATTTACCAGAGAGACCATATGAATGTGGCATTTGTCATAAAAGGTTTGCTCGTAAGTCTAGTTTATCTACACACACAAAATTTCACTCAGGACTTAAGCCACCTGAATGTGTTGTTGGTCATTAAATTCTCTTTCACAAGGGTCTTTAATTATCTGTATATAAAATTTTTGCTTTTGTACTAATACCACATTGTGGAGGTTAAATACACACCATTAATGTTTGTCATACAGGATCAGAGTTTCTTCCAGGCATCTCTACCCCCCCCCCCCCCCCCCCCGGAAAAAAAACTCTGGAAGAAACACTGTACAGGATATAAAACTCTTCATAGTATTATTTGTCATACAAAGTATTGCTAATGATTAATATGTTATCTAGACATTTCATTTTGAAGATAAGTAAAATGAATGTATTATTTGTAACTAATGTTTTTAAATTGTGTGCGTGTATATTGTAAACATGAAATTCAAACAATGTTAAAAAAGTTAATTAAAAATCATTTAACATATTTTTTAAATATTCACACAAAGGAAGAAACACTTCATGGAAAGAATGGATGTCATGAGTCTCCATAGCACATTTATCATCTTGTACGAGGTGTTATAGCTAGCTTTGTTTAGGTTTTTTGGAAATATGATGCCTAAATTCTTACCCTTTACATTACCCATACAATAATTAATGCTAACCACTAATAGACACCAACAATGTACAATTATAATTTGAATCATTGAAGTAATATTTACTCAAAATTTTCCTATATTGAATATTCCATTTTATGTAATTCTAAATTTTGTATAAATAATTATATAACCCATTAAGTTAATCATAATTATGATAATTGAAGTGAGCAACAAAATGTATTAATGTAGCTGAAAATGATTAAATTTTTAAAACAGAAGATACAATTTATTATTATGATTATTATTGATGTATAATTTATCTTTTTACTTTACTTTCTCGTATATACGAAGTATAGAGAAAGTATTGTAATCGTGCACAAAAATCACTTGAAATTTTAACAATTTTCACCGTATTACACCTCAGTCCTTCATCACATCCGAAGTATAGAGGACTTATTTTAATCGGGCAAAAATTATCAATCCAGATTTATCAAAATTAAGAGGTTTTATGCGTAATCCAGTCTGAAAAACTGGGCTTTGCAATTCTGTCTGTCTGTGTGTGTCTGTGTGTAAATAAATACGATTACTTGAGTACCGTTACAGCTAAGTTGATGAAATTTCATATATAAGTATTTTATCAAAATCTTAGATCCGTATCAACTTTTGAGCTATTTCCGATAACCGGAAGTGGTACTTTTTCTACTTTGAATTTTTCAAAAGCCTATAAATTCAGTACTATTTTAGATAGATAAATGAAATTTCACATGTGAGTAAAAGATCTAATTTTCTACCTTCTGTTAAATTTTGAGTAATCTCCGTTGACCGGAAGTAGTAATTTACGCTACTTCCGATTTCTCAAAAAACTAATGTAAATTTTTAAAGTACTAATAATATTGCGCACTATTCCATACGGACAATTGCGATTATTAACTCGTCAAGGATGGATGTGTGTCAGCAGCTTTAAGTCGTATCTTCTCCTCAACGAAGCAATATCGAGGACTAGTTCCAAAGCAAATATGTTAAGCATGTTCAGAGGATGATTGTGGGCCAAAAAAATTCCCGGAATACCTTCCTGGATTTCCCGGAAAAGCCAAAAAACCTCGAAAAAAATGCAGTTTTTGGTAGAGCTATTTTTAGATAACAAGGAAATTGTGCTTAAATTGTCACTAGACTGTTTATTAACTTGTTTTTTTATTCATGTGTTTATATTTCTATTTTTTAGCGCAATTTCCATTCTGGAGAATTGCGATTATTAACTCGTCATTTCTGAGAATGTCCGCAGCTATAAGTCGTATCTCCTCCTCAGCGAAGCAATATGAGGCTAAATCATGTGACCTGGCTGGCTTAGCAGCGAACTGCGCGAGCCGCAATGGCTGAATGGGATGAACTTTGGGAGTGTGGGAAAAAGGTTTTATACTATTAAAATTACCTCACAAACAATCAATAACACAATATAAATGCATAGGGTAAAGGAGGGCGTTAAGAGCCGTGTGGTATTAAGCCCCAATCAACACCTGATAACATAAGGAAATTGCGCTTAAATTGTCACTAGACTTTTTATTAACTTGTTTAACAAATCGATACAAGATAATTACGGTTTTCGTCACTTACAAGACCTCAAACAGATGGCTAACATTAGATCTAAATCCATTATGTCAGACATAAGCACTTAGCTTTTTTTTAAATCATAGATTATTTCTATTTTTTGCAATGGTAACTTTTAAACGCCTTTTTATTTTTAAGTTGCATAAATTTCAAAAGGCGCCAATTGTCAGAAAATGACCCTGAAATGGGAAGGCCCCTCCCCCTCCCCATTACCAGCTATACGCCTATGATTGTATCAGCCGACAAAGACAACTCAAGCTGTTTTATAAAAAAGAAAAAAAACCTGAGCACGATCATTTATTGTAAGTTCTTAAGGTTGTTTAAGGTAAAGGAGTGGGTATGGGAAAGGGAGGGGCAGTGGTTGGGAGAAGCACCAGTTACCGCACCGCATGACATCACGGCCAGGGACGCCACTGCTGCTCGTTAAAGGTTTGTTAAACCCCACAAAAGCCCCAAGGTTCCCCTTTGAAGTCTCACACTGCTCCGGTGGGTCTGCTTGAGAGGAGATATTGTTTAGGAGGAGGAAGTTGGGACAAATGAGGTTAGGGCCTAGCTTTACAACATCCAACTGCGTGTTCACTTCTATCTACACTAGTTACGCATCCAATGGCATCATGCATTCTAATTGGCCGAGTTCCAACACCCAATGAAAAGTTTACTCAATAAAAATAAAAACACAAACTATTTTAATTCATACTAAATGGTCAGACATTCTACCACCAATTTGAAGTTTGAAAAACAAAGAGGGCTATACTGCTACACAATGAGGAATATTGCATGCTACTAGATCTAGATAGATATGAAAATAGACGTAGAATAGGTATCAACGAATATAGCTACCAACCTACCCCTAAATGTGAATGATTACTGGTGGAATGTATGGGACGGCGTGGCCTAGCGGTGGAGCGCTAGACTGCTAACCCGATAGTTTCGAGTTTGAAACCGGGTTCAAGTTAATGGAACGTCCCTGAGTCCACCCAACTCTGATGGGTACTTAACTCACGTTAGGGAAAATAAATGCCGAGGTCTAGAAACACATGAACTCTACTTCATCTGCCCAATGGATCCTTCGGAAAGAGGAACCTTTACTTACTTTACTGGTGGATTGTTATTAAAATTTAGACGCAGGCTTATTCTGTAAACGGCATGCTCTTTTTAAAATAAAACAAAGAAGTCTGCATACATAAAAACACATTTTAAACTACCACCATACTCCATCCCGACCCCTACTTTATACGCACGCGCCGTCTCCGACCCCCCCCCCCCCTTCACACATGCTTCTTTACGACACAATGGAAAAATAATCCCCCTTATAAATCGATACTAACGTAAAAGTGTAACACAGACGGCAGTTTTTGTACAGATGCGAACATAATTGAAAAGGAAACAAAAATTTAAAAAACAAGTTAATAAAAAGTCTAGTGACAATTTAAGCGCAATTTCCTTATGTTATCTAAAAATAGCTCTATCGTAGCGTAAAGCACACACGGGGACAAAACACAAGACGTATAATGCTGGGGTGCGTTCAAGCTAGGAGAACGATCGGTTTGTAGGTGTTTATGTAATTTTTAACAAAAATTTGTGACCGAACGAAAGGATATTTTTGAAAACTTTCTTCGGCAATATTGTTCTAAATTATGGCAGAAATCGATTGGTAAATGTTTCAAGTCGCTAAGTGATCTGGTTGCCGAGATATGGGCCAAAAACTGCATTTTTTTCGAGGTTTTTTGGCTTTTCCGGGAAATCCAGGAAGGAATTCCGGGAATTTTTTTTGGCCCACAATCATGCTCGGAACTTGCTTATTTTATTTGGAGACTCTTGCAAGTGTTTAGTATAAAGCTATATATATATATATATATATATATATATATATATATATATATATATATATATATATATATATATATATATATATATATATTGTTTAAAATTAATTTATTATGCGACAAATTTATATTTCTAAACCACCAATGTATCAACTAAACACATTATAACTTTAAGACAGTGTCGTAGCTACCGTAAAGCTAGCGTAAGCAAGGCATAGGGGCCCAAGACACATAGTGGCCCTTTACCCTCTTAAAAAAAATTATAATCTTTTTATTGGAATTTTAAAATTTGTTTTATATAAATAATTTTAAAAAGGAAAAGGTTTAAAGTTCCAAAAAATCCCATAGTCCATTCCAACTGTACAGGCATTATGATTCAGTGGGAGGGTGGTGGGGGGGGTGGTTTGGGGTCGAACACGGCCCATCCGTAATAATAACAATACAGGCTTTGTCTTGCAACTGTCTGCACTGCCTGAATCCATCCTACTAAACAGCAATGATGACAACTGAACCATTAAAATGACAACCATGGACAGTGTTTTCACAACGAAGTCCAACATTTATCAATGTTTTATAGTCCAACATTTATCAATGTTTTATAGTCCAACATTTATCAATGTTTTATAGTCCAACATTTATCAATGTTTTATAGTCCAACATTTATCAATGTTTTATAGTCCAACATTTATCAATGTTTTATAGTCCAACATTTATAAATGTTTTATACTAATTTTTACCTTAATGACATTTTATTTTTTTAATCTAATTAATCTTTAATCAATATGACAGCACTAACACCATAAGTTTTTGGTTTTCATCCAATCGCCAAGAATTTTAGAAAGTCGTTGAGACACTTTTTTTGAAAAGGTGCTTGAAAGAAACTCAGACTTTTGAGAAGGTTTCTGCCATTACATTTTAATTTTATTTCGGAGGGCAATCCCGGCACTAAGGCGGTCCGGTTTGCCACCCAGAGTCTCCCAGCCGCTATCTTTGCACCCTGCTATCAATTTATTGGGTGTCCGCCGCATCGGGTCAGCGTTACTAATTGATCCAGCAATCTAACTGCATAGGCGCATTAGCCGGCGCCCCGGCGGTCATGTAACACGGTATTCGTTTTAACGAGCGCCATACGCTAGGGATACGTGTAATATAGTGAGAATTGTGAAGTCAAGGGGACTCACTCTTCTTGTATTAGTATTATATTTATACTGTTATCTTGAGTGATGTCCCTTATATGTATATATATTTTTGTGTCTCGTCACTTCCGCCCTCTCTCGTTTCTATCATGTTAGTTGAGGCCAATAAACGTTTTATATACAATCACATGCTTCTATCGTCAATCTATTACATCTGGCGACGAGGATAAATAATCCACTTGAAAGAGCATATGCTTACTTAAAAAGGAGCTTGCTAGAGCATATTGGCTAAGTATTTCTAGAATAATGGCGCTGTATGGCCAAATAAAAGAATTTGATTCGAATGATGAAACCATTCATCGTTATCTAGATAGGTTAAGCTTTTACCTTGAAGCTAACGACGTGATGATAGAAGCCAAAAAGAGAGCTGTTTTGTTAACAGTCATAGGGCCTCAACAATTTAGGCTATTAAAGGACTTATGCGCACCAGCTAGTCTAACTACCAAGAGCTTTAACGAGCTGAGCAAACTGCTAACAGACCACCATGCGCCTGTACCATCAAATTTTCTGTGTAGAGCTAGATTTGACGGTAGGACTCGTCAACCAAACGAGTCAATATCAGAATATGTTGCTGCTTTACGTCATTTAAGTAGATTCTGTGAATTTGGAGAAACGCTGTCTGACAGACTATGTGAAAAGTTTGTGACAGGTGTAAACAGCCCTGATGTTCAAAGAAAGTTGCTGCTCGAGTCAGATCTAACATTAGAAAAAGCAATACAACTTGCAACTTCATTCCAGCAGTCATCTGAGGCGGCGAGATCTCTAGCACCCTCAGGGATCCATGCAGTAAACAGCAGGTTAGTCAACAAACACCAACCCCATCAGAGCATTTCAACTTATGCTAAACAGCCTGCACGTTCAAATCCTAGATCTAAATCTAGTAATAATTATCAAAAATGTCATCGATGCAAAGGTCCCCATGCATCTCATCGATGCAAGTTCAAATTAGCAACTTGTTATAAGTGCAGTAAGCAAGGTCACATTGCCAAGGCCTGCTTTGCAAAGTCTTCGTCTGTTGCTAAATCTAGCCAGTCAAGACAGTACCGCAACCAAAGGCAGCACTATGTTAACTCTCACCAAGACTACCTAACCCAACCAATGAACCACTCTACCTGTGAAAATGCTCAAACTGATTCGCAGCCGGATTTCAACCTGTTCTCTGTGAAACCAATAAGTCATGCTCCCATCAATGTACTAGTTAATATTAACGGTAAGAGCATCAGCTTCCAACTTGACACTGGAGCATCTCTAACAGTCATCACAAAGAAGGACTTTGACGCTGTCACAGGAGGATCAGTGCCTCTACAACCATGTCACAAGTGTCTAACAACATACACTGGTGACAATGTTCCGGTGATAGGAGAGTGTATGGTTCATGTAAGTTATAATGGTCAAAGTGTTAAACTTCCTCTTCTTGTGGTTGAAGGAAATGGACCACCATTACTAGGTAGGAACTGGTTAGTTGATCTTAAGTTAAATTGGGAGAGTATATTTTCAGTGATCAAAGCAAGAGAATCTAGTTTTACTTCAATAGATAAAGTTATATCTGAAAATGAAAGTGTTTTTGGTAATTCAGGATTACTAAATGATAGAACAGTGAAGATAAGCATTAAAGACACAAATCCAAGATACTGCAAAGCTAGAGTTCCGCCTTATGCAATGAGGGATAAAATTGAAAATGAGCTAAGTAGATTGGAATCTAATGGCATCATAAAGAAGGTAGACTATTCCGATTGGGCAACGCCCATTGTGCCAGTGTTAAAGAAGGATGGTTCTGTAAGAATTTGTGGAGACTATAAAGCTACACTGAATAAGCAAATAGAGCTAAATAGGTACCCTATTCCTAACATTGAGGAAATTTCTTTGAATTTGGCAGGAGGAGACAAATTCACTGAATTAGACTTTAGTCATGCTTACACTCAACTAGAACTGCATCCAGATTCAAAAGTCTATACGACAATAAACACACATAAAGGACTCTACCAATATGAAAGACTATGTTTTGGCATATCATCTAGTCCTGGAATTTTCCAAGCTGTCATGGACAGTATTTTTAAGGACATTCCAAATGTTTGTGTTTACTTTGACAATCTGTACATAACTGGTAAGAATGACACTGAACATCTTAAAACACTAGATAAAGTCTTGAAAATAGTTGGTGAAAAAGGTTTAAAGATAAACAAAGATAAATGTCAATTCATGCTGACAGAAATTAGTTTTCTTGGTTATATATTAAGCAAGCAAGGTCTCAGACCTCAACCTGAGAAAACAAAAGCCATTAAAGAAGCACCCAAACCTGAAAATACCCAACAACTAAGAGCTTTTTTGGGCTTGATAAATTACTATGCAAAGTTCATAGGGAATCTGTCTGGTAGATTATCACCACTGTACAAGCTGCTGCAGAAAAATGCAACTTGGCACTGGGGTAAACAACAAGATGCTGCTTTTAATACAGCAAAAGAAGCTTTGTCTTCTGACACCTTACTAACTCACTATGACCCAGGGAAAAGACTTGTCTTGACATGTGATGCTTCACCAGATGGTGTAGGAGCAGTCTTGTCCCACATGGATGAAAAGGGTGACAGACCCATTGCTTTTGCCAGTAGATCTTTGAACCAGGCTGAGAAAAATTATTCTCAGTTAGATAGGGAAGGCTTAAGCATCATTTTTGGTGTTAAGAAATTTCATAAGTTTCTGTTTGGTAGGAAGTTCACCATCTTTACAGATCATAAGCCATTGCTAGGTTTATTTGGGGAAAACAAACCCCTGCCTGAGCATGCCTCACCAAGAATTCAAAGATGGGCTATCACACTAACTGCATACAATTATGAATTGAAATACAAACCTGGATCTGAGAATAGTGCAGATAGTCTTAGTAGATTACCTTTAAAAAACCAAAGCCTTAGTTATGTACCAGAAGATGTATTTGTTCTCTTCACTATCATGGATAACTCCAATATAGATGTGAATGATATTAAAAGAGAAACACAAAAAGATGAGTGCTTAATAAAAGTATATGAGTACTGTAAAAATGGTTGGCCTGAAGAGTCAGTGAATGATGACTTAAAGCCATATACAATAAGAAAAACAGAGTTAAGTCTAGAAGATGGATGTATACTATGGGGGTCAAGAGTTATTATCCCCAAAATGTTACAAAAAGAAGTTTTAAGAACTTTACATGATACTCATCTTGGTTCTTCCAAAATGAAGAGTCTTGCACGCTCGTGGTTCTGGTGGCCACATATGGATGCTGATATTGAAAAATATGTAAAGCTTTGTTCAAGCTGTGCACAACATGCAAATCAACCAGCTACAGCACCTTTGCAAAATTGGGACTGGCCAATCGAACCATGGAAACGTATACATATAGATTTCGCAGGACCCTTCATGAACAAAATGATCTTAATTGTTATTGATTCACATTCTAAGTGGTTAGAAGTTAAAATCATGAACACAATCACTGCAAGTGATACCATTATTGAACTTAAGGAAATATTTTCAACTCATGGATTACCTGATCAAATTGTTTCAGATAATGGGCCTAGTTTCACTGCTCATGAGTTTAAACTGTTTTGTGTAGCAAATGGTATTGAGCATATAACCACATCACCCTATCATCCTGCTGGGAATGGTTTGGCTGAAAGAGCAGTAGGCATATTCAAAACCGCTATGGTAAAAATGAGTACCGGTAACAAATGTTCTCTCAGAGAAAGAGTAAACAGGTTCTTAGCCAAATACCGCACAACGCCTCATATAACAACAGTTGTTGCACCATGCGAATTGCTATGTGGTAGGAAAATTAAAACTCATCTTGACCTACTACATCCAACTGTTCAAAGGTCTGTTTCCCAACATCAACATACACAAAAAGTAAATCATGACAAAGCATCCATTGAAAGAGAATTTGCAGTTAATGATAATGTGTATCTAAGAAATTATGGGAGAAGGGAAAAATGGATACCAGGTCAAATTGTTCAATGTACAGGACCTGTGTCTTATAAAGTAAAAACAAATGATGGACTTATTGTCCGTAGACATGCAGACCAGTTAAAAATAACTTGTGCAGATAATAAGTGTGAATCTATCAATGCCACCAAATCTGATCAGTTCACACCAACTCAGTTTGTTCCACAACCAAGTTCTGTTGATATGAGTGAACCAAGTAGTCTAGAGTCAGAAAATGTAAATTCTGGAATTAATGATTTAGATCCTAGACCTCCTGAGATAGAGAATCCATATGGTCAGAATCTTGAGTCACCAAATCAAAAGCCACTGAGAAGGTCAAGCAGGACAATCAAAGTCCCAAATAAGTTAGACCTATGATTTTAAAGGTCAAAAGGACTTTGACATCATTGTTTTGTATCTTGATTATGTTGTAACATATTGTGCATTGTTTGTAAGGATGTAATCTACCATAATGTTCATGTTACAATATATTTGGTGATTTTAGGATACTGTAAATTGTTCTATTGAGAGATGTGTTGTGTTTACTAAGGGTAAAGGGATGTAATATAGTGAGAATTGTGAAGTCAAGGGAACTCACTCTTCTTGTATTAGTATTATATTTATACTGTTATCTTGAGTGATGTCCCTTATATGTATATATATTTTTGTGTCTCGTCACTTCCGCCCTCTCTCGTTTCCATCATGTTAGTTGAGGCCAATAAACGTTTTATATACAATCACATGCTTCTATCGTCAATCTATTACAATACGGAGTGATACGAAAACTAAAATCGATTACTAAATCGAACTAGGGGTGTCCTCCAGCGCTTCAGTAGTGGGAAGGTTGGGCGCCCGAGTTACCCAGCGGATATCTGATTGCAAAAGATCAGTTGATTCTGCGTACTTTAGAGTCACGGATACTACTTGATTTAAAGGTCAATCTGCAACAGTGGCGGCTTTCGACGCGCCCCCCCCCCCCCCGGCGTACAGATGACACCAATCACACGAATATTCTATAAAAGGGACATGGTAGGACTCTACGTTCGATGATTAAACCGAACAAAGGGTTGCACCAGGCTACCTACGGTAGTGTAACCAGTCACTCCCCTGACACCTAGGCGGTCACCGAAAGATATTCACCCTCACTATTGCGGAGGATGATTAACGTACTCTTAATGCTTTCATACAGCACGCTCAAGGGCGTCTACGCGGTAGTGTGAACAAACCCGCGTCCCGCAACAAGGATCCCAAAATAAAAAATAAAACCTATCTGAAATAGTGCTCAAGTTATAGGCTTTTGAAAATATCATAGCAGAAAAAGTACCACTTCCTGTCATCGGAAATCGCTCAAAAGTTGATAGGGATCTACGATTTTGATAAAATACTTATATATGAATGTTCATCAACTCAAGGTACTCAAGTTATCGTGTTTAGAGACACACAGACAGACACACACACATACACACAGACATACGGACAACATTGCAAAATTATGTTTTTCCGACTCAGTGAGGTGTAAAACGTCGAGTTTTGTAAAAAATCTCGATTTTTTTTTTAAATCGTGTTTTTCTGTTTTGTTGTGTTTCGGTTATTATAATAAAATGCGCTCATCTGGAGTTGAACGACAAGATGAGAATAAAATACGCTAAAATGGAGTTTTACCTTATAGATAACTGAATAATAAGCCAAAATCAAAGGCTAAATATATCAATATAGGCCAGAAATTAACTTTAAACAGCAGTGTTTGCGAGCAGATTTGATATATAAACAGTGTTTCTTCCAGACTTGTTTCTCCGGGGGGGGGGGCACTTGAAATTTTCGGGGGGGGGGGGGCGGTAAACTTTCCTCGGGGGGGGGGGAAGACACTGTTAAAAGTATATATTTTCTATATAAATAATATAAATTTCATTTCGTTCGGGGGGGGGGGGGGGGGGGGGAACGGTAAGAGATGCCTGGAAGAAACAGCAGCCATTTGTAAAATAGGCCTAGAGTGGCTTCCCCTGCTCCCGCTAATAATAGGTTAGCCTAGGCCGACAAAGAAAAATGAAACAAGATGGCTGCTATAGCAAATGAAAACATCGCTGGTCTTCATGTTGAAAAGTTTTAATTAAATTGTTTAAAAACAGGTACATAAATGAACTATTTTTGTAAATCTCAAAACATAATTCCTACTAAAAATAAAAATGTGAAATAATTAGATTTTAGATCTAGATAGATCTATCACCTTTAAAAAATGTTCAAAATTCTGGCTTTTAAAAACACTCTGGGGAAGAAAAAATAACATAAATTTCAAAAATAAATAAATTTCATTTCGTTCGGGGGGGGGGGGGGGGGGGGGGGGGGAGACGGTAAAAAAATTTCGGGGGGGGGGGGGGGGGAAGGGGGGGGAACAGCCTGGAAGGAACAGCAGCCATTTGTAAAATAAGAGTGGCTTCCCCTGCTCCCGCTAATAATAGGTTAGGCCTACAAAATAAATGAAACAAGATGGCTGATATACTTGATATAGCAAATGAGCATGGTTGGATCTGATGAAAACATCGCTAGTCTTCATGTTGAAAAGTTTAAATTAAATTGTTTAAAAACAGGTACATAAATGAGCTATTTTTGTAAATCTCAAAACATAATTCCTACTAAAAATAAAAATGTGAAATAATTAGATTTTAGATCTATTAAATGTAAGTAGTCAACCTCAACCTGTTTCACTTCAGTGTTTTTCTTTTCACAATATGTGAATATAGATCTAGATTTTCTAGATCTAGTATAGATTGGGTGCTATTTTGTAACCGTTTAACACAGAAACAAACCGGGAGAATGTTTACACCGCTGTCTGATAATGGAATCTTCTTTAAAAAAGGGGTGTTAGGTTACTGGTAGTTAACTAAATACACACATGGCTGGATAATGTCAATGCTAACCCTGTCCCTAACCCTAACCCCAACCCTGGTCCAACCATACGCCTAACCCTAATTTCTAACCATACAATTAGTCGAGATTACAATACTACACTAACAACCCAACACCCCTTTTTTAAAGAAGATTCCATTATCAGACACTGGTATCTATAATCATCAAACAAACCCAAAGTACTATATTATTCCTCTGCCTTTCTACTCTTAATAAATATGTATCAATCATTTTATAATATTTTATATTCCTATGCATTAAATTTGAGATATTCATGTTTTAGTGACGTGCTACTTGCGATATTTTTTTCCCCTCTGTTTTTTTCCCTGCGGCCATCTGAACCAGCTTTCGTAACGATAAAATGTTTACACCGGTCTCCGATAATGGAATCTTCTTTAAAAAGGGGGTGTTAGATTACTATACTACTAACAACCCAACACCCCTTTTTTAAAGATGATTCCATTATCGGACACGGGTATCTATAATCATGCCATTGGCTTATGAAGTTATGGGACTATGACAGGGTTTCTGTCACATTTACTAGCTTTGACTTAAGCTGATTTTAAAATAATTTTTTATATATCTAAAGCTAAAATGGATAGTTACTATTTGATACCTTACTTTAAATATGTAGATGTAGGTTTTTAGGTAGGTAATAGAAATTAGTAGGCCTAATAGATCTACAATCTATCTATATATATAATTCTCTTCTCGGAAACCCTAGAAAACAAGCTGTAAGCGCGCTCCCTACCACCCCCACCCCTCTATGTTCTGGTGAGCTGTGGTTCACGCTAAATGTTTACAATCGTAGAGCCGGGTTAAGGGACGGCTATTAGGGGCAGATAATTTAGTTTGAAACGATTTTAAACTTAGGGGAGGTAACTTAGAGGAGGCTGCTTTCACGGGGGGGGGGGGGGGGAAAGGGGGGGGGTATCGTCCTTAACGTGCTACTGGTAGTGTTTCAAAGCAAATATATTCAGTGGCATCATTGGTACTGTCGAATTCATAAATTATGAATTACTGAAAAGTAGAAAATAAAACAACTAAATAACGGCATATGATACGCAGCGGAGCGGCTCGTTTTTTATATGAATATATGGTTCCCTACTGAGATTCAAACTCTGGGGATATTCGTTAACAGATGTGCACTGTGCCACCCAACCATGGTGTGCTATGGCGTGAACACTGCTTTTAACTATTAATCTATCTATTCATATTACTTCTGATTGATAAAAGACACTTCAGTTATTAAAACAGATGTTATCATAGCTCAATAAGGCCCTTTTGATCTTTTTTATGACTTAAAAAATTCTATGGTGTTATAATAATATAGTAAAGCTAAGACATAAATATTTAAACATTTTTTAAATGCAATCAATATATTTTCAAAAATAAATTTTAATTTGGTTTTCTAATCAACATTATTTTTATTTCAGTTTTTTCTGCAATAATTCATCAATCTAAAGCTATGGAAAACACAAAGGACACTAATGGTATAGTTTGGGAGTGTTCAAATATGGTTAAACAGGAATTGAGTGACGAAATCATAACATTTATGGACATGAAATCAGATGAAACATCAGCTATTTCAAATTCAGAAGGAGTACAAACAAATATATCAAAACTCTTTTCAAATTCTGAAGATATAAAGCAAAATGTATCAACACAATTTTCAACTGTTAAAGACAAATACTTGGAGGAAACAATGCCATTTTTAGCTTTAGAATATAAAAATCTTGATAAAACAAAGCCTTTGTTTAATTTAGAAGAGATGAAACAAGATAACCCAACATCATTTTCATCTTCTGAAGACATGAAACCAAATATATCAACAGCATTTTCAATTTTTGAAGATATAAAACCTGAGATATTAACAATTTCATCTTTGGAGAATGAACAACGAAATGGTTTCAAAGCACAGCAACAACTTTCTTCCCCACCAGATTCAACTGATTTTAAAGAAAATTTAGCAGTTTTAAAATCAGATCTTCAAAATGAATTAAAACAACTCAAGTTATTGCATGCAAAATTGAATGATAATCTCCCAACAGAATATCAGATCAATGATAAGGGACTGAAGACATACAAGTGTGATATGTGTTGTCAAAGATTTTTCCATTTTGATCATGTTAAACAACACATAAACATTCACACAAGGGTGAATCCATATGGTCATGATTTTCATCAGCAAGAAGTTGTTATGATCAGTCAGGGTGAACAGATTAACAAAATAAACCTACAACAGGTATACAATAAGTCTAGTTTGTCTAAAAAGTTCACCACAAAGTCTAGTTTATCTACACACACAAATATTTATTCTGGAATTAATAAGCCATATGAATGTGCTGTGTGTAATAAGAAATATCATATTAAAAATCATTTAGCAAAACATATAAAGATACATTTAGGAGAAAGACCATATGAATGTGATGTGTGTCACAAAAAATTTAGTCAAAAGGGTCATCTATCAGAACATAAAAATATTCATTTACCAGAGAGACCATATGAATGTGATGTGTGTCACAAAAAATTTAGTCAAAAAAAAAATCTATCACAACATAAAAAAATTCATTTACCAGAGAGGCCATATAAATGTGATGTGTGTCACAAAAAATTTAGTCATGAAGGTAATTTATCTAAACATAAAAATATTCATTTACCAGAGAGACCATATGAATGTGATGTGTGTCACAAAAAATTTAATCATAAAAGACATTTATCAGAACATAAAATGATTCATTTACCAGAGAGACCATATGAATGTGATGTGTGTCATAAAAAATTTAGTTGTAAAAGTAATTTATCTATACATAAAAATATTCATTTACCAGAGAGACCATATGAATGTGATGTGTGTCACAAAAAATTTAGTCAAAAGGGTCATCTATCAGAACATAAAAATATACATTTACCAGAGAGACCATATGAATGTGAGGTGTGTCACAAAAAATTTAATCATAAAAGACATTTATCAGAACATAAAAATATACATTTACCAGAGAGACCATATGAATGTGAGGTGTGTCACAAAAAATTTAATCATAAAAGACATTTATCAGAACATAAAATGATTCATTTACCAGAGAGACCATATGAATGTGATGTGTGTCATAAAAAATTTAGTTGTAAAAGTAATTTATCTATACATAAAAATATTCATTTACCAGAGAGACCATATGAATGTGATGTGTGTCATAAAAAATTTAGTCATAAATGTAATCTATCAGACCATAAAAATATTCATTTACCAGATAGACCACATGAATGTGATGTGTGTCATAAAAAATTTAGTCTTAAAGGTGATTTATCTAAACATAAAATAAATGTTCATTCAAGTCTCGAGCCACATGAATGTGATGTTTGTCATAAAAGTTTTGCCCTTAAATCTAGATTATCCATACATAAAAATATTCATTTACCAGAGAGACCATATGAATGTGATGTGTGCCATAAAAAATTTAGTCAGAAAGGTCATTTATCAAAACATAAAATAGCTAAACATTTAGGAGAAAGACCATATGAATGTGATGTGTGCCATAAAAATTTTAGTCAGAAATATCATTTATCAGAACATAAAATAACTATTCATTCAAGTCTCAAGCCACATGAATGTGATGTTTGTCATAAATGTTTTGCCCTTAAATCTAGATTATCTAAACATAAAAATATTCATTTACCTGAGAGACCATATGAATGTGATGTGTGTCACAAAAAATTTAAGGATAAAAGACAGTTATCACAACATAAAATGATTCATTTACCAGATAGATTATATGAATGTGATGTGTGTCACAAAAAATTTAGTCAAAAGGGTAATCTATCAGAACATAAAAATATTCATTTACCAGAGAGACCATATGAATGTGATGTGTGTCACAAAAAATTTAATTATAAAAGACGTTTATCAGAACATAAAATGATTCATTTACCAGATAGTTGAGATAGATTATATGAATGTGATGTGTGTCACAAAAAATTTAATTATAAAAGACGTTTATCAGAGCATAAAATGATTCATTTACCAGATTGAGTGATGTGTGTCACAAAAAATTTAATCATGAAGTTAGTTTATCTACACATAAAAAAATTCATTTACCAGAAAGACCATATGAATGTGATGCAGGGGCGGAACTACAGTGCCGCCAGACCCCGCAATGCAGGGGGGGGGGGCCCACAGCCGCCCATAATCATTGTTTTTTATAGTTAAAATTAATTTTCTTGCATTTTTGACTTGATGGTTTTTTTTTGAAAAAAGAATACTATAGCTGCGGTTGGAGTATCTTTATTCTATAGACACCATCCCACGCTCTTGTATATTCTTTTTCCTACAATCAAATACACGCTGTTGTCGGCAAAATTCTTTTGAAAAAACATCAATTGCGCGAGAGGCCGCTAGATATTAAGACGGCTTATTGAGACCATCCCAAATTTGGTACTGATGGATAAAAGCACATCGTCTCTTCGTTGGCCCTTTTAAGTCCCTTTCTCAGACCTCCCCTCCCGCTCTTAGCCTTACAAGAAGCGAATAGATAGCGCCTCAACAACTAAGCTGGCTCGTATCGGTGGTAGTGTAGACAAACTAACGCTTCAACAACTAATATCCAAGAAATAAAGTGCCGACATTGTTTACGTTTAATAACCACTGTTCTAGAAAACAAGGCAAACGTCTCAAATAAATACACGAATGATAGCGTGTTCGTCACTGGCACCTTGATAGTGGTTTTGTAAATAACAAACAGATGACAGATCTAATACTGTAGTGATGTTATATAGTAGCTAAGACGTGCTGTTGCGTAAAAAATTTTTTTTTAAAAATACACATTATCATTAGCTGTAGTGTGAAAGATAGGCAAACGCTCAAACCACTTCCATAAATTATTTCTCTTTTTCAAATAGTCAAATAGGGTTGCTCGAAAGCTCTTTTTAATAGATTTGTAATAATCAAATTAAACAGCAATTACTGGTCTTATTATTTTCTTTAAAAAAGTACTAAAGAATGGTATAGTACGAAAATGAAACGTAGTTAAAATTAATAATATAAATACAAAAAAAAAAATAAACATAACACGAGACACCATTACTTATACAAAGCTTCATGATTGATATACTTTTGACCGACTTAGTGATTAGAAGTATTAAACATATATGAAAACAGAGATTTTCAAAACAGACCAATACACTCATACACATAACATGTTGTGATTAGATTTAATTAAATTTTTTTTCCAAAACCCGATCAGGCCAGAAAGGAGTATCCTGTGTTCGTATTGTGTTTATATATAAATATATATATATATATATATGGGGGGGGGGAGGCCCATTTTTTCTAGTTCCGCCACTGATGTCATGTGTGTCATAAAAAATTCAATCATAAAAGACATTTATCAGAACATAAAATGATTCATTTACCAGATAGATTATACGAACGTGATGTGTGTCACAAAAAATTTAATCATAAAGGGGATTTATCTAAACATAAAAATATTCATTTACCAGAGACCATATGAATGTGGCATTTGTCATAAAAGGTTTGCTCGTAAGTCTGGTTTATCTACACACACAAAATCTCACTCAGGACTTAAGCCACCTGAATGTGTTGCTGATGCTGGTCATTAAATTCTCTTTCACAAGGGTCTTTAATTATCTGTATATAAAACTATTGCTTTTGTACTAATACCACATTGTGGAGGCTAAATACACACTATTAATGTTTGTCATACAGGATCAGAGTTTCTTCCTGGCATCTCTACCCCCCCCCCTTCCCCGGAAAAAAACTCTGGAAGAAACACTGTACAGGATATAATACTCTTCATAGTATTATTTGTCATACAAAGTATTGCTAATGATTAATATGTTATCTAGACATTTCATTTTGAAGATAAGTAAAATGAATGTATTATTTGTTACTAATGTTTTTAAATTGTGTGCGTGTATATTGTAAACATGAAATTCAAACAATGTTAAAAAAGTTAATTAAAAATCATTTAACATATGTTTTAAATATTCACACAAAGGAAGAAACACTTCATGGAAAGAATGGATGTCATGAGTCTCCATAGCACATTTATCATCTTGTACTAGGTGTTATAGCTAGCTTTGTTTAGGTTTTTTGGAAATATGATGCCTAAATTCTTACCCTTTACATTACCCATACAATAATTAATGCTAACCACTAATAGACACCAACAATGTACAATTATAATTTGAATCATTGAAGTAATATTTACTCACAATTTTTCTATATTGAATATTCCATTTTATGTAATTCTAAATTTTGTATAAATAATTATATAACCCATTAAGTTAATCATAATTATGATAATTGAAGTGAGCAACAAAATGTATTAATTAATATAGCTGAAAATGATTAAATTTTTAAAACAGAAGATACAATTTTTTATTATGATTATTATTGATGTATAATTTATCTTTTTACTTTCTCGTATATACGAAGTATAGAGAAAGTATAGAGTCCTTGCAAACACGTGACCTAAATCACGTGATACCTACGCCCGCCGCCACAGTGGTGTACATCAGACGTAAACACAATCAGCTGTTCGCCAGCGCTGGACGTGTTCACCAGCGCTGGACGTGTTCACCGTATGTAAAGAATCGCGCCCGCGGAAAAGGAAAAATATGTTAAAAAACTTGAACTCTTAGGAATTGAAGATCCTTATACAGTTATTGACAGTTTCGTGGATAATATAAATATGTGGCCGAAATTTCTAAATAAAAATACTGTTAGTAATACCGTTTGCGTTTAGAGTTTAAGTAGACGAAGCTGATCAAATGCAGTAATATATTAGAGGTTATCTACTGTAGCAAACGTGAGACCACTTAACTCCTACAAAACCCACACTACAACGGCTAATATAATCCATGGGTAATAACCAATCTGGGTAGCATGTTATACAATTTAAGACCCTTATAATCCAGCAGGGAAGTAATCAGACACATTAATACTGACGTTCAACCCTCATGATGGCTGCCCCCACCTGTATCTAGCCCACAATAAAACCAAAGAGGAGTCTGCCCTGCCCTCCCCTGAAAATGTCTCACCTCCGTGATACCCAGCCCCACAGAGATAGTATTTCTTATATAATTTTGACCCTCAGGGCCCAGCAGGGAGAACAAAGGGGAAAGTCCCACTGCTCTCCCATCAACATTTCTCACCTCGATGTCATGTTATGTCATTTATAGCACACATGGCTTATCAGGGGAAAGCATTAAGGCATTAAGAATCTTAACTCTGGACAGCTACACACTAGTATACTAGCTACACACTAGGTGCCTACTGTAAACTACTAGACTGTAGGCCCTATGTAGACCTGCAATTGTATCAATTGTAGACTGGGTCCATTGTTATTATTCTAAACCATCTCACTTATAATGTTTCTAGCTTGATTTGTTTCTTTTATAAACAGTGGATTTTTAAAAAAAAATTAGCCTAATCATTAACCAAATAATAATAATGTGGTTATTTGTTGTTGGCTGGTATGATCTAGATTGTACTACTAGGCTACAAAAACTTAGTAGACCAATTACTAGATATGAATTTGAATTTAATTAAATTCAGTCCAGTATCAGATGAGATACATATTGCTGTAAAAAGACAACAAAGTAGGTAGGCCTTAGTAATTTATTAAAGCCTTCTACTACAATAATATCAACTACATGCTTGTATAAAGTTTTTACAATTTAATTTAAGTAGCAGATTCTAGATCTAAGTCTAGTCATATAATCTATTTCAATTTCAGAAAATTTCGTTTGCTAAAAAAATGATTAGATAATAGAGCGAGATTTTAGATCTTAGAGACAATTAAATGCTTTATTAGGCCTATTATGACTACTTTTGATTTATTATGGGTGTATTTTGAATCGAATGTAGATCTAAAGTAATTAAATTTAAGTAAAGAAGTAGATTCTAGATTCTATGTCTACCCAGCGGAGCCAGGTATTAGGCCTACTATTAGATCTTATTATTCTTATTAGCCTATTACTTTTGACTTTGTCTTTTACTATTAGTATTTGTGAAGGTCGAGCATATTTGTTTTATTAATAGTTATCTTTTATAATTAAAATGAAGTTTATTATTTTACTGTCCTTACCTGAAACAAAGTATCGAGAACTGCATTTGATCAGATTCGGCTACTTTAACTCTAAACGCAAACAGTATTACTAACAGTATTTTTATTTAGAAATTTTGTCCACATATTTATTTATACGAAACTGTCAATAACAGTATAAGGATCTTCAATTCCTAAGAGTTCAAGTAATGTATTTTTCCTTTTCCGCGGGTGCGGTTCTTTACATACAGTGAACGCGTCCAGCGCTGGTGAACACGTCCAGCGCTGGCGAACAGCTGATTGTGTTTACGTCTGATGTACACCACTGTGGCGGCGGGCGTAGGTATCACGAACGGACGTGAAGTCATATGAAAGGACTCTATTGTAACGTGCACAAAAATCACTTTAAATTTTAACAATTTTCACCGTATTACACCTCAGTCCTTCATCACATCCGAAGTATAGAGGACATATTTTAATCGGGCAAAAATTATCAATCCAGATTTATCAATATTAAGAGGTTTTATGCGTAATCCAGTCTGAAAAACTGGGCTTTGCAATTCTGTCTGTGTGTAAATACGATTACTTGAGTACCGTTACAGCTAAGTTGATGAAATTTCATATATAAGTATTTTATCAAAATCTTAGATCCGTATCAACTTTTGAGCTATTTCCGATAACCGGAAGTGGTACTTTTTCTACTTTGAATTTTTTAAAGCCTATAACTTGAGTACTATTTCAGATAGATAAATGAAATTTCACATGTGAGTAAAAGATCTAATTTTCTACCTTCTGTTAAATTTTGAGTAATTTCCGTTGACCGAAAGTAGTAATTTACGCTACTTCCGATTTCTCAAAAAAACTAATGTACATTTTTAAAGTACTAATAATATTGCGCACTATTCCATACGGACAATTGCGATTATTAACTCGTCAAGGATGGATGTGTGTCCGATTTGTGTCAGGAGCTTTAAGTCGTATCTTCTCCTCAACGAAGCAATATCGAGGACTAGTTCCAAAAGCAAATATGTTAAGCATGTTCAGAGGATGATTGTGGGCCAAAAAAATTCCCGGAATCCCTTCCTGGATTTCCCGGAAAAGCCAAAAAACCTCGGAAAAAATGCAGTTTTTGGCCCATATCTCGGCAACCAGACCATTTAGCGACTTGAAACATTTACCAATCGATTCCTGACATATTTTAGAACATTATTGCCGAAGGAAGTTTTCAAAAATATCCTTTCGTTCGGTCACAATTTTTTTTTTAAATTACATAAACAGCTACAAACCGATCGTTCTCTTAGCTTGAACGCACCCCAGCATTATACGTCTTGTGTTTTGTCCCCGTGTGTGCTTTACGCTACGACAGAGCTTTTTTAGATAACATAAGGAAATTGTGCTTAAATTGTCACTAGACTTTTTATTAACTTGTTTTTTTATTCATGTGTTTATATTTCTATATTTTTTTAGCGCAATTTCCATTCTGAAGAATTGCGATTATTAACTCGTCATTTCTGGGAATGTCCGCGGCTTTAAGTCGTATCTCCTCCTCAGCGAAGCAATATCGAGGACTAGTTCCAAAAGCAAATATGTTAAGCAAGTTCCGAGGATGATTGTGGGCCCAAAAAAATCCCGGAATTCCTTCCTGTAAAAGCCAAAAAACCTCGGAAAAATGTACTTTTTGCCCCATATCTCGGCAACCAGACCACTTAGCGACTTGAAACATTTTAAAATTACATTATACATAATACATTACAGTACTATATAGCAAAGAAGGCAGTGGAAGGAGGAGGGTAAATCATGTGACCTGGCTGGCTTAGCAGCGAACTGCGCGAGCCGCAATGGCTGAATGGGATGAACTTTGGGAGTGTGGGAAAAAGGTTTTATACTATTAAAATTACCTCACAAACAATCAATAACACAATATAAATGCATAGGGTAAAGGAGGGCATTAAGAGCCGTGTGGTATTAAGCCCCAATCAACACCTGATAACATAAGGAAATTGCGCTTAAATTGTCACTAGACTTTTTATTAACTTGTTTAACAAATCGATTACAAGATAATTACGGTTTTCGTCACTTACAAGACCACAAACAGATGGCTAACATTAGATCTAAATCCATTATGTCAGACATAAGCACTTAGCTTTTTTTAAAATCATAGATTATTTCTATTTTTTGCAATGGTAACTTTTAAACGCCTTTTTATTTTTAAGTTGCATAAATTTCAAAAGGCGCCAATTGTCAGAAAATGACCCTGAAATGGGAAGGCTCCCCATTACCAGCTATACGCCTATGATTGTATTAGCTGACAAAGACAACTCAAGCTGTTTTATAAAAAAGAAAGAAAAAACCTGAGCACGATCATTTATTGTAAGTTCGTAAGGTTGTTTACAGAGGCGTAGCGACCCCTCCCGGCGCCCGGGGCGAACTTTCAGTTTGGCGCCCCATATATATATATATATATATATATATATATATATATATATATATATATATATATATATATATATATATATATATACACGTGTGTGTGTATGTATGTGCGACAGTCTGGAAAAAAATTAACAATTACGCTTATTGTCGTTCCCTAAAACTTCACTCGACGCCAATAAAATTCCCGTTAAGATGCATTATCCTTTAAAAAATGATGATTGGTAATGTCAGAAAAAAATTAAAATTGTAGCGGTGCTAATGCTTTTAGCACAGTCTTTTTATGATTCACGATCGGATTTTGTCTGTGTGCATGATACAACTATTAAGAAGGGTTCGGTGATTCCAAAAAGTTAAGAACCACTGCTGAAGGTGTAGAAGGTGCAAGTTTATTTGGTCTACTTTTGGGCGTATCTTTAGTACAATTTCGATAATTGTAGGCCTATATTACAATTTTGAATTATCAGTTAAACAAAGTAAATAATCAGCACAATATACTAGTTTTCTTCTCTCTTCAAATTTTGGCAAAGAGTGTCGCTTCCCACCCACTCGCGCCGACAGTCTGCTATTTTACTGGTTGGATAGCGATACAAGAATTTGTGATATTTATTTCTCTTTAATGCAGTGATCCAGGCAAGATGTAATGCAATCAAGTAAAAGTATCTGATCTATCACGATGAAGTTGAGAGAATCGTAAGAATCGTACAAAGAACTAGCCGCGTTATTGCTTAGCAAAACTGGGTAGTGAAATCGTACATTAAGTGTTAATACAATTGATTAAAAGAGTTAAAAGAGTTATCTAGTACAAATCCTTCGGTTTTTGTTGGTGAAAAAGTGCCCCACCATCTTGCAAAAAAAATGGTAGAGTGAATTTTAAACGTTCACTAACTCTTTTTTTTTACGTTACACAATCGTAAAATACGCTTTAGTTCAATGGGTTTCTTTTCTGAGTGATATCGGTTACTTATTCCTTAATCCGATGTGAATTTTTCCGATTTTAGTCTTCGAAAAAGCGCCCCCCCCCCCCCTCCATCTAGGAAAGCTGGAAAGCGGTTTTTCCGGTCACTATTTCTTAAGGATGTACGTTTTACAGTTACACAATCAAGGTAGAAAACAGTTAAATCAATATGCGAGGGCTCTCAGCCGTTAAATTTCTTTACTTTGACTGTTTATAATTCAAAACTGCAGCTTAAAATGAACTTTAATAATTTTTTTCGACCCCTTTTGGCGCCCCCTTGTGGTCGGCGCCCGGGGCGGCCGCCCTCCCCGCCCTCCCCTAGCTACGCCTCTGGTTGTTTAAGGTAAAGGAGTGGGTATGGGAAAGGGAGGGACAGTGGTTGGGAGAAGCACCAGTTACCGCACCGCATGACATCACGGCCAGGGACGCCACTGCTGCTCGTTAAAGGTTTGTTAAACCCCACAAAAGCCCCAAGGTTCCCCTTTGAAGTCTCACACTGCTCCGGTGGGTCTGCTTGAGAGGAGATATTGTTTAGGAGGAGGAAGTTGGGACAAATGAGGTTAGGGCCTAGCTTTACAACATCCAACTGCGTGTTCACTTCTATCTACACTAGTTACGCATCCAATGGCATCATGCATTCTAATTGGCCGAGTTCCAACACCCAATGAAAAGTTTACTCAATAAAAATAAAAACACAAACTATTTTAATTCATACTAAATGGTCAGACATTCTACCACCAATTTGAAGTTTGAAAAACAAAGAGGGCTATACTGCTACACAATGAGGAATATTGCATGCTACTAGATCTAGATAGATATGAAAATAGACGTAGAATAGGTATCAACGAATATAGCTACCAACCTACCCCTAAATGTGAATGATTACTGGTGGAATGTATGGGACGGCGTGGCCTAGCGGTGGAGCGCTAGACTGCTAACCCGATAGTTTCGAGTTTGAAACCGGGTTCAAGTTAATGGAACGTCCCTGAGTCCACCCAACTCTGATGGGTACTTAACTCACGTTAGGGAAAATAAATGCCGAGGTCTAGAAACACATGAACTCTACTTCATCTGCCCAATGGATCCTTCGGAAAGAGGAACCTTTACTTACTTTACTGGTGGATTGTTATTAAAATTTAGACGCAGGCTTATTCTGTAAACGGCATGCTCTTTTTAAAATAAAACAAAGAAGTCTGCATACATAAAAACACATTTTAAACTACCACCATACTCCATCCCGACCCCTACTTTATACGCACGCGCCGTCTCCGACCCCCCCCCCCCCCTTCACACATGCTTCTTTACGACACAATGGAAAAATAATCCCCCTTATAAATCGATACTAACGTAAAAGTGTAACACAGACGGCAGTTTTTGTACAGATGCGAACATAATTGAAAAGGAAACAAAAATTTAAAAAACAAGTTAATAAAAAGTCTAGTGACAATTTAAGCGCAATTTCCTTATGTTATCTAAAAATAGCTCTATCGTAGCGTAAAGCACACACGGGGACAAAACACAAGACGTATAATGCTGGGGTGCGTTCAAGCTAGGAGAACGATCGGTTTGTAGGTGTTTATGTAATTTTTAACAAAAATTTGTGACCGAACGAAAGGATATTTTTGAAAACTTTCTTCGGCAATATTGTTCTAAATTATGGCAGAAATCGATTGGTAAATGTTTCAAGTCGCTAAGTGATCTGGTTGCCGAGATATGGGCCAAAAACAGCATTTTTTTCGAGGTTTTTTGGCTTTTCCGGGAAATCCAGGAAGGAATTCCGGGAATTTTTTTTGGCCCACAATCATGCTCGGAACTTGCTTATTTTATTTGGAGACTCTTGCAAGTGTTTAGTATAAAGCTATATATATATATATATATATATATATATATATATATATATATATATATATATATATATATATATATTGTTTAAAATTAATTTATTATGCGACAAATTTATATTTCTAAACCACCAATGTATCAACTAAACACATTATAACTTTAAGACAGTGTCGTAGCTACCGTAAAGCTAGCGTAAGCAAGGCATAGGGGCCCAAGACACATAGTGGCCCTTTACCCTCTTAAAAAAAATTATAATCTTTTTATTGGAATTTTAAAATTTGTTTTATATAAATAATTTTAAAAAGGAAAAGGTTTAAAGTTCCAAAAAATCCCATAGTCCATTCCAACTGTACAGGCATTATGATTCAGTGGGAGGGTGGTGGGGGGGTGGTTTGGGGTCGAACACGGCCCATCCGTAATAATAACAATACAGGCTTTGTCTTGCAACTGTCTGCACTGCCTGAATCCATCCTACTAAACAGCAATGATGACAACTGAACCATTAAAATGACAACCATGGACAGTGTTTTCACAACGAAGTCCAACATTTATCAATGTTTTATAGTCCAACATTTATCAATGTTTTATAGTCCAACATTTATCAATGTTTTATAGTCCAACATTTATCAATGTTTTATAGTCCAACATTTATCAATGTTTTATAGTCCAACATTTATCAATGTTTTATACTAATTTTTACCTTAATGACATTTTATTTTTTTAATCTAATTAATCTTTAATCAATATGACAGCACTAACACCATAAGTTTTTGGTTTTCATCCAATCGCCAAGAATTTTAGAAAGTCGTTGAGACACTTTTTTTGAAAAGGTGCTTGAAAGAAACTCAGACTTTTGAGAAGGTTTCTGCCATTACATTTTAATTTTATTTCGGAGGGCAATCCCGGCACTAAGGCGGTCCGGTTTGCCACCCAGAGTCTCCCAGCCGCTATCTTTGCACCCTGCTATCAATTTATTGGGTGTCCGCCGCATCGGGTCAGCGTTACTAATTGATCCAGCAATCTAACTGCATAGGCGCATTAGCCGGCGCCCCGGCGGTCATGTAACACGGTATTCGTTTTAACGAGCGCCATACGCTAGGGATACGTGTAATATAGTGAGAATTGTGAAGTCAAGGGGACTCACTCTTCTTGTATTAGTATTATATTTATACTGTTATCTTGAGTGATGTCCCTTATATGTATATATATTTTTGTGTCTCGTCACTTCCGCCCTCTCTCGTTTCTATCATGTTAGTTGAGGCCAATAAACGTTTTATATACAATCACATGCTTCTATCGTCAATCTATTACATCTGGCGACGAGGATAAATAATCCACTTGAAAGAGCATATGCTTACTTAAAAAGGAGCTTGCTAGAGCATATTGGCTAAGTATTTCTAGAATAATGGCGCTGTATGGCCAAATAAAAGAATTTGATTCGAATGATGAAACCATTCATCGTTATCTAGATAGGTTAAGCTTTTACCTTGAAGCTAACGACGTGATGATAGAAGCCAAAAAGAGAGCTGTTTTGTTAACAGTCATAGGGCCTCAACAATTTAGGCTATTAAAGGACTTATGCGCACCAGCTAGTCTAACTACCAAGAGCTTTAACGAGCTGAGCAAACTGCTAACAGACCACCATGCGCCTGTACCATCAAATTTTCTGTGTAGAGCTAGATTTGACGGTAGGACTCGTCAACCAAACGAGTCAATATCAGAATATGTTGCTGCTTTACGTCATTTAAGTAGATTCTGTGAATTTGGAGAAACGCTGTCTGACAGACTATGTGAAAAGTTTGTGACAGGTGTAAACAGCCCTGATGTTCAAAGAAAGTTGCTGCTCGAGTCAGATCTAACATTAGAAAAAGCAATACAACTTGCAACTTCATTCCAGCAGTCATCTGAGGCGGCGAGATCTCTAGCACCCTCAGGGATCCATGCAGTAAACAGCAGGTTAGTCAACAAACACCAACCCCATCAGAGCATTTCAACTTATGCTAAACAGCCTGCACGTTCAAATCCTAGATCTAAATCTAGTAATAATTATCAAAAATGTCATCGATGCAAAGGTCCCCATGCATCTCATCGATGCAAGTTCAAATTAGCAACTTGTTATAAGTGCAGTAAGCAAGGTCACATTGCCAAGGCCTGCTTTGCAAAGTCTTCGTCTGTTGCTAAATCTAGCCAGTCAAGACAGTACCGCAACCAAAGGCAGCACTATGTTAACTCTCACCAAGACTACCTAACCCAACCAATGAACCACTCTACCTGTGAAAATGCTCAAACTGATTCGCAGCCGGATTTCAACCTGTTCTCTGTGAAATCAATAAGTCATGCTCCCATCAATGTACTAGTTAATATTAACGGTAAGAGCATCAGCTTCCAACTTGACACTGGAGCATCTCTAACAGTCATCACAAAGAAGGACTTTGACGCTGTCACAGGAGGATCAGTGCCTCTACAACCATGTCACAAGTGTCTAACAACATACACTGGTGACAATGTTCCGGTGATAGGAGAGTGTATGGTTCATGTAAGTTATAATGGTCAAAGTGTTAAACTTCCTCTTCTTGTGGTTGAAGGAAATGGACCACCATTACTAGGTAGGAACTGGTTAGTTGATCTTAAGTTAAATTGGGAGAGTATATTTTCAGTGATCAAAGCAAGAGAATCTAGTTTTACTTCAATAGATAAAGTTATATCTGAAAATGAAAGTGTTTTTGGTAATTCAGGATTACTAAATGATAGAACAGTGAAGATAAGCATTAAAGACACAAATCCAAGATACTGCAAAGCTAGAGTTCCGCCTTATGCAATGAGGGATAAAATTGAAAATGAGCTAAGTAGATTGGAATCTAATGGCATCATAAAGAAGGTAGACTATTCCGATTGGGCAACGCCCATTGTGCCAGTGTTAAAGAAGGATGGTTCTGTAAGAATTTGTGGAGACTATAAAGCTACACTGAATAAGCAAATAGAGCTAAATAGGTACCCTATTCCTAACATTGAGGAAATTTCTTTGAATTTGGCAGGAGGAGACAAATTCACTGAATTAGACTTTAGTCATGCTTACACTCAACTAGAACTGCATCCAGATTCAAAAGTCTATACGACAATAAACACACATAAAGGACTCTACCAATATGAAAGACTATGTTTTGGCATATCATCTAGTCCTGGAATTTTCCAAGCTGTCATGGACAGTATTTTTAAGGACATTCCAAATGTTTGTGTTTACTTTGACAATCTGTACATAACTGGTAAGAATGACACTGAACATCTTAAAACACTAGATAAAGTCTTGAAAATAGTTGGTGAAAAAGGTTTAAAGATAAACAAAGATAAATGTCAATTCATGCTGACAGAAATTAGTTTTCTTGGTTATATATTAAGCAAGCAAGGTCTCAGACCTCAACCTGAGAAAACAAAAGCCATTAAAGAAGCACCCAAACCTGAAAATACCCAACAACTAAGAGCTTTTTTGGGCTTGATAAATTACTATGCAAAGTTCATAGGGAATCTGTCTGGTAGATTATCACCACTGTACAAGCTGCTGCAGAAAAATGCAACTTGGCACTGGGGTAAACAACAAGATGCTGCTTTTAATACAGCAAAAGAAGCTTTGTCTTCTGACACCTTACTAACTCACTATGACCCAGGGAAAAGACTTGTCTTGACATGTGATGCTTCACCAGATGGTGTAGGAGCAGTCTTGTCCCACATGGATGAAAAGGGTGACAGACCCATTGCTTTTGCCAGTAGATCTTTGAACCAGGCTGAGAAAAATTATTCTCAGTTAGATAGGGAAGGCTTAAGCATCATTTTTGGTGTTAAGAAATTTCATAAGTTTCTGTTTGGTAGGAAGTTCACCATCTTTACAGATCATAAGCCATTGCTAGGTTTATTTGGGGAAAACAAACCCCTGCCTGAGCATGCCTCACCAAGAATTCAAAGATGGGCTATCACACTAACTGCATACAATTATGAATTGAAATACAAACCTGGATCTGAGAATAGTGCAGATAGTCTTAGTAGATTACCTTTAAAAAACCAAAGCCTTAGTTATGTACCAGAAGATGTATTTGTTCTCTTCACTATCATGGATAACTCCAATATAGATGTGAATGATATTAAAAGAGAAACACAAAAAGATGAGTGCTTAATAAAAGTATATGAGTACTGTAAAAATGGTTGGCCTGAAGAGTCAGTGAATGATGACTTAAAGCCATATACAATAAGAAAAACAGAGTTAAGTCTAGAAGATGGATGTATACTATGGGGGTCAAGAGTTATTATCCCCAAAATGTTACAAAAAGAAGTTTTAAGAACTTTACATGATACTCATCTTGGTTCTTCCAAAATGAAGAGTCTTGCACGCTCGTGGTTCTGGTGGCCACATATGGATGCTGATATTGAAAAATATGTAAAGCTTTGTTCAAGCTGTGCACAACATGCAAATCAACCAGCTACAGCACCTTTGCAAAATTGGGACTGGCCAATCGAACCATGGAAACGTATACATATAGATTTCGCAGGACCCTTCATGAACAAAATGATCTTAATTGTTATTGATTCACATTCTAAGTGGTTAGAAGTTAAAATCATGAACACAATCACTGCAAGTGATACCATTATTGAACTTAAGGAAATATTTTCAACTCATGGATTACCTGATCAAATTGTTTCAGATAACGGGCCTAGTTTCACTGCTCATGAGTTTAAACTGTTTTGTGTAGCAAATGGTATTGAGCATATAACCACATCACCCTATCATCCTGCTGGGAATGGTTTGGCTGAAAGAGCAGTAGGCATATTCAAAACCGCTATGGTAAAAATGAGTACCGGTAACAAATGTTCTCTCAGAGAAAGAGTAAACAGGTTCTTAGCCAAATACCGCACAACTCCTCATATAACAACAGGTGTTGCACCATGCGAATTGCTATGTGGTAGGAAAATTAAAACTCATCTTGACCTACTACATCCAACTGTTCAAAGGTCTGTCTCCCAACATCAACATACACAAAAAGTAAATCATGACAAAGCATCCATTGAAAGAGAATTTGCAGTTAATGATAATGTGTATCTAAGAAATTATGGGAGAAGGGAAAAATGGATACCAGGTCAAATTGTTCAATGTACAGGACCTGTGTCTTATAAAGTAAAAACAAATGATGGACTTATTGTCCGTAGACATGCAGACCAGTTAAAAATAACTTGTGCAGATAATAAGTGTGAATCTATCATTGCCACCAAATCTGATCAGTTCACACCAACTCAGTTTGTTCCACAACCAAGTTCTGTTGATATGAGTGAACCAAGTAGTCTAGAGTCAGAAAATGTAAATTCTGGAATTAATGATTTAGATCCTAGACCTCCTGAGATAGAGAATCCATATGGTCAGAATCTCGAGTCACCAAATCAAAAGCCACTGAGAAGGTCAAGCAGGACAATCAAAGTCCCAAATAAGTTAGACCTATGATTTTAAAGGTCAAAAGGACTTTGACATCATTGTTTTGTATCTTGATTATGTTGTAACATATTGTGCATTGTTTGTAAGGATGTAATCTACCATAATGTTCATGTTACAATATATTTGGTGATTTTAGGATACTGTAAATTGTTCTATTGAGAGATGTGTTGTGTTTACTAAGGGTAAAGGGATGTAATATAGTGAGAATTGTGAAGTCAAGGGAACTCACTCTTCTTGTATTAGTATTATATTTATACTGTTATCTTGAGTGATGTCCCTTATATGTATATATATTTTTGTGTCTCGTCACTTCCGCCCTCTCTCGTTTCCATCATGTTAGTTGAGGCCAATAAACGTTTTATATACAATCACATGCTTCTATCGTCAATCTATTACAATACGGAGTGATACGAAAACTAAAATCGATTACTAAATCGAACTAGGGGTGTCCTCCAGCGCTTCAGTAGTGGGAAGGTTGGGCGCCCGAGTTACCCAGCGGATATCTGATTGCAAAAGATCAGTTGATTCTGCGTACTTTAGAGTCACGGATACTACTTGATTTAAAGGTCAATCTGCAACAGTGGCGGCTTTCGACGCCCCCCCCCCCCCCCCCCCCCGGCGTACAGATGACACCAATCACACGAATATTCTATAAAAGGGACATGGTAGGACTCTACGTTCGATGATTAAACCGAACAAAGGGTTGCACCAGGCTACCTACGGTAGTGTAACCAGTCACTCCCCTGACACCTAGGCGGTCACCGAAAGATATTCACCCTCACTATTGCGGAGGATGATTAACGTACTCTTAATGCTTTCATACAGCACGCTCAAGGGCGTCTACGCGGTAGTGTGAACAAACCCGCGTCCCGCAACAAGGATCCCAAAATAAAAAATAAAACCTATCTGAAATAGTGCTCAAGTTATAGGCTTTTGAAAATATCATAGCAGAAAAAGTACCACTTCCTGTCATCGGAAATCGCTCAAAAGTTGATAGGGATCTACGATTTTGATAAAATACTTATATATGAATGTTCATCAACTCAAGGTACTCAAGTTATCGTGTTTCGAGACACACAGACAGACACACACACATACACACAGACATACGGACAACATTGCAAAATTATGTTTTTCCGACTCAGTGAGGTGTAAAACGTCGAGATTTGTAAAAAATCTTGATTTTTTTTAAATCGTGTTTTTCTGTTTTGTTGTGTTTCGGTTATTATAATAAAATGCGCTCATCTGGAGTTGAACGACAAGATGAGAATAAAATACGCTAAAATGGAGTTTTACCTTATAGATAACTGAATAATAAGCCAAAATCAAAGGCTAAATATATCAATATAGGCCAGAAATTAACTTTAAACAGCAGTGTTTGCGAGCAGATTTGATATATAAACAGTGTTTCTTCCAGAGTTGTTTCTCCGGGGGGGGGGGGGGGCACTTGAAATTTTCGGGGGGGGGGGGGGGCGGTAAACTTTGTTCGGGGGGGAAACAGCCTGGAAGAAACAGCAGCCATTTGTAAAATAAGAGTGGCTTCCCCTGCTCCCGCTAATAATAGGTTAGGCCTACAAAATAAATGAAACAAGATGGCTGCTATAGCAAATGAGCATGGTTGGATCTGATGAAAACATCGCTAGTCTTCATGTTGAAAAGTTTTAATTAAATTGTTTAAAAACAGGTACATAAATGAACTATTTGTGTAAATCTCAAAACATAATTCCTACTAAAAATAAAAATGTGAAATAATTAGATTTTAGATCTATTAAATGTAAGGAGTCAACCTCAACCTGTTTCACTTCAGTACTTCAGTGTTTTTCTTTTCACAATATGTGAATATCACTGAATATACTCTAGATCTAGATCTAGTAGGGCCTATAGATTGGGCGCTATTTTGTAACCGTTTAACACAGAAACAAACCCAAAGTACTATATTATTCCTCTGCCTTTCTACTCTTAATAAATATGTATCAATCATTTTATAATATTTTATATTCCTATGCATTGAATTTGAGATATATTCATGTTTTAGTGACGTGCTACTTGCGATATTTTTTTCCCCTCTTTTTTTTTCCCTGCGGCCATCTGAACCAGCTTTCGTAACGATCAAATGTTTACACCGGTGTCCGATAATGGAATCTTCTTTAAAAAGGGGGTGTTAGATTACTATACTACTAACAACCCAACACCCCTTTTTTAAAGATGATTCCATTATCGGACACTGGTATCTATAATCATGCCATTGGCTTATGAAGTTATGGGACTATGACAGGGTTTCTGTCACATTTACTAGCTTTGACTTAAGCTGATTTTGTAATAGATTGAGATAATTGTATTGGTATTATATTTATATTGTTATCTTGAGTGATGTCCCTTACATGTTGTTATCTATATATAGTGGTCTCTGGCCACTTCCTTCGCCCTCTCCTCTTTGCATCATGGCGTCTGTACATAATAAAGGCTGTTAACAACCAACGCGGCTTCTCGTCAGTCATTACAATCCACTTCATTTGGCGACGAAGGATAAACATCTACTAGAAAGAGCACCTACTTACGCAAAAAAGAGGTTTGCTAGAGCTTATTAGCTAATTATTTCTAGAATTATGGCGCTGTATGGCCAAATAAAAGAATTTGATGCGAATGATGAAATCATTCAAGATTACCTAGAGAGGTTAAGCTTTTACCTAGAAGCTAACGACGTGACGATAGAAGCCAAAAAGAGAGCTGTTTTGTTAACAGTCATAGGGCCTCAACAATTTAGGCTACTAAAGGACTTATGCGCACCAGCTAGTCTAACTACCAAGAGCTTTAACGAGCTGAGCAAATTGCTAACAGACCACCATGCGCCTACCCCATCAAAGTTTCTATGTAGAGCTAGATTTGACAGTAGGACTCGTCAACCAAACGAGTCAATATCAGAATATGTTGCTGCCTTACGTCATTTAAGTGAATTTTGTGAATTCGGAGACACGCTGTCTGACAGATTATGTGAAAAGTTTGTGACAGGTGTAAACAGCCCTGATATTCAAAGAAAGTTGCTGCTCGAGTCAGATCTAACATTAGAAAAAGCAATACAACTTGCAACTTCAATCCAGCAGTCATCAGATGCGGCGAAATCTCTTACGCCTTCAGGGATCCATGCAGTAAACAGCAGGTTAGTCAACAAACACCAACCCCAACAGAGCATTCCAACTTATGCTAAACAGCCTGCTCGTTCAAATCCTAGATCTAAATCTAGTAATGATTATCAAAAATGTCATCGATGCAAAGGTCCCCATGCATCTCATCGGTGCAAGTTCAAGTCTGCAACTTGTTATAAGTGCAGTAAGCAAGGTCACATTGCCAAGGCCTGCTTTGCAAAGTCTTCGTCTGTTGCTAAATCTAGCCAGTCAAGACAGTACCGCAACCAAAGGCAGCACTATGTTAACTCTCACCAAGACTACCTAACCCAACCAATGAACCACTCTACCTGTGAAAATGCTCAAATTGATTTGCAGCCGGATTTCAACCTATTCTCTGTGAAATCAATAAGTCATGCTCCCATCAATGTACCAGTTAATATCAACGGTAAGAGCATCAGCTTCCAACTTGACACTGGAGCATCTCTAACAGTCATAACAAAGAAAGATTTTGACGCTGTCACAGGAGGATCAGTGTCTCTACAGCCGTGTCACAAGTGTCTAACAACATACACTGGTGACAATGTTCCGGTAATAGGAGAGTGTATGGTTCATGTAAGTTATAATGGTCAAAGTGTTAAACTTCCTCTTCTTGTGGTTGAAGGAAATGGACCGCCATTACTAGGTAGGAACTGGTTAAGTAATCTTAAGTTAAATTGGGAGAGTATTTGTTCATTGAACAATGGAAAAGAATCTAGTCTTACTTCACTAGATAAAGTTATATCTGAAAATAAATGTGTTTTTGGTAATTCAGGTTTACTAAATGATAGAACAGTGAAGTTAAGCATTAAAGATACAAATCCAAGATACTGCAAAGCTAGAGTTCCACCTTATGCAATGAGGAATAAAATTGAAAATGAGCTAAGTAGATTGGAATCTAATGGCATTATAAAGAAGGTAGACTATTCCGATTGGGCGACACCCATTGTGCCAGTGTTAAAGAAGGATGGTTCTATAAGAATTTGTGGAGATTATAAAACTACACTGAATAAGCAAATAGAGCTAAATAGGTACCTTATTCCTAACATTGAGGAAATCTCTTTGAATTTGGCAGGAGGAGACAAATTCACTGAATTAGACTTTAGTCATGCTTACACTCAACTAGAACTGCATCCAGATTCAAAAGTCTATACGACAATAAACACACATAAAGGACTCTACCAATATGAAAGACTATGTTTTGGCATATCATCCAGCCCTGGAATTTTCCAGGCTGTCATGGACAGTATTTTTAAGGATATTCCAAATGTTTGTGTGTACTTTGACAATGTGTACATAACTGGTAAGAATGACACTGAACATCTTAAAACACTTGATAAAGTCTTGAAAATTGTTGGTGAAAAAGGTTTAAAGATAAACAAAGATAAATGTCAATTCATGCTGACAGAAATTAGTTTTCTTGGTTATATATTAAGCAAGCAAGGCATCAGACCTCAACCTGAGAAAACAAAAGCCATTAAGGAAGCACCCAAACCTGAAAATACTCAACAACTAAGAGCTTTTTTGGGCTTGATAAATTACTATGCAAAGTTCATAGGGAATCTGTCTGGTAAACTATCACCACTGTACAAGCTGCTACAGAAAAATGCAACTTGGCACTGGGGTAAACAACAAGAAGCTGCTTTTAATACAGCAAAAGAGGCTTTGTCTGCTGACACCTTACTAACTCACTATGACCCAGGGAAAAGACTTATAGTAACATGTGATGCTTCACCAGATGGTGTAGGAGCAGTCTTGTCCCACATGGATGAGAAGGGTGACAGACCCATTGCTTTTGCCAGTAGATCTTTGAACCAGGCTGAGAAAAATTATTCTCAGTTAGATAGGGAAGGCTTAGGCATCATTTTTGGTGTTAAGAAATTTCATAAGTTTCTGTTTGGTAGGAAGTTCACCATCTTTACAGATCATAAACCATTGCTAGGTTTATTTGGAGAAAACAAAACCCTACCTGAGCATGCCTCACCAGGAATTCAAAGATGGGCTATCACACTAACTGCATACAATTATGAATTGAAATACAAACCTGGATCTGAGAATAGTGCAGATAGCCTTAGTAGATTACCTTTAAAAAACCAAAGCCTTAGCTATGTACCAGAAGATGTATTTGTTCTCTTCACTATCATGGATAACTCCAATATAGATGTGAATGATATTAAAAGAGAAACACAAAAAGATGAGTGCTTAATAAAAGTATATGAGTACTGTAAGAATGGTTGGCCTGAAGAGTCTGTGAATGATGACTTAAGGCCATATTAAATAAGAAATAAAAACCTTTGTGAAGATAATATAAAAGATGGAGAAGATGCAGTCCATTATCAGTCAGAGTTGCCTAAACAAAGTATTTGTAACTTAATAAATGATTATGGTGATATGGCAATTTCAAATGTTTTAAGTAAGAAGGAATGTGATCAATCAAAGAAATCTATGTCAGTCAAGGATCTGAATTACAGCATAATACTTCCAGATGCCAATTCAAAAATAGTTCCATTAGATCATGACAAACATGCATTGAAAGAGAATTTGGTGTTAATGATAATGTGTATCTAAGAAATTATAGGAGAAAGGAAAAATGGATACCAGGTCAAATTGTTCAATGTACAGGACCTGTGTCTTATAAAGTTAAAAATAACTTGTGCAGATAATAAGTGTGAATCTGTCAATCCCACCAAATCTGATCAGTTCACACCAACTCAGTTTGTTCCACAACCAAGTTCTGTTGATATGAGTGAACCAAGTTGTCTAGAGTCAGAAAATGTAAATTCTGGAGTTAATGATTTAAATCCTAGACCTCCTGAGATAGAGAATCCAGATGGTCAGAATCTTGAGTCACCAAATCAAAAGCCACTGAGAAGGTCAAGCAGGACAATCAAAGTCCCAAATAAGTTAGACCTATGATTCTAAAGGTCAAAAGGACTTTGACATTATTGTTTTGTATTTTGATTATGTTGTAGCATATTGTGCATTGTTTGTAAGGATGTAATCTACCATAGTGTTCATGTTACAATATAATTGGTGATTTTAGGATACTATCAATTGTTCTATTGAGAGATGTGTTATTGTGTTCTAAGGGTAAAGGGATGTAATAGATTGAGTTAATTGTGAGGTCAAGGGAACTCACTCTCTGTATTAGTATTATATTTATATTGTTATCTTGAGTGATGTCCCTTACATGTTGTTATCTATAAATAGTTCTCTCTCGCCATTTCTCTCTCTCTCTTTTCCATCATGGCGTCTGTACATAATAAAGGCTGTTAACAACCAACGCGGCTTCTCGTCAGTCATTACAATCCACCTCAGATTTTAAAATAATTTTTTATATATCTAAAGCTAAAATGGATAGTTACTATTTGATACCTTACTTTAAATATGTAGATGTAGGTTTTTAGGTAGGTAATAGAAATTAGTAGGTCTAATAGATCTACAATCTATCTATATATATAATTCTCTTCTCGGAAACCCTAGAAAACAAGCTGTAAGCGCGCTCCCTACCACCCCCACCCCTCTATGTTCTGGTGAGCTGTGGTTCACGCTAAATGTTTACAATCGTAGAGCCGGGTTAAGGGACGGCTATTAGGGGCAGATAATTTAGTTTGAAACGATATTAAACTTAGGGGAGGTAACTTAGAGGAGGCTGCTTTCACGGGGGGGGGGGTATCGTCCTTAACGTGCTACTGGTAGTGTTTCAAAGCAAATATATTCAGTGGCAGCATTGGTACTGTCGAATTCATAAATTATGAATTACTGAAAAGTAGAAAATAAAACAACTAAATAACGGCATATGATACGCAGCGGAGCGGCTCGTTTCTTATATTTATATATAAGATCCGAAAATATTCAAAATATACATATATTAGCCTAATAGTAATATTATTGATTAATAATTAATATTAATGCTTATTTAGTGACTCCTAGCCCTTCTCGAAAATCTTATCAAGGACTATTAATTTAAAAAATGATAAAATAATAGGCCTATTAATAATTAATATTAGATTAATTTGCATTAATAATTTTGCAGGCTTCTTTTAGTTTGAAGGTGAGCTTTTTTTTTTAAATGAGATTTTTACTGTAACTAATTATATAGAGAAAAACAATATGGCTTATAAAAATAAGGAGTCGCCCTTTCATTAAGAAAGGCAAAAGACCAAGAAAACATGAATATATGGTTCCCTACTGAGATTCAAACTCTGGGGATATTCGTTAACAGATGTGCACTGTGCCACCCAACCATGGTGTGCTATGGCGTGAACAGTTTTTAACTATTAATCTATCTATTCATATTACTTCTGATTGATAAAAGACACTTCAGTTATTAAAACAGATGTTATCATAGCTCAATAAGGCCCTTTTGATCTTTTTTTATGACTTAAAAAATTCTATGGTGTTATAATAATATAGTAAAGCTAAGACATAAATATTTAAACATTTTTTAAATGCAATCAATATATTTTCAAAAATAAATTTTAATTTGGTTTTCTAATCAACATTATTTTTATTTCAGTTTTTTCTGCAATAATTCATCAATCTAAAGCTATGGAAAACACAAAGGACACTAATGGTATAGTTTGGGAGAGTTCAGTTATGGTTAAACAGGAATTGAGTGACGAAATCATAACATTTATGGACATGAAATCAGATGAAACATCAGCTATTTCAAGTTCAGAAGGAGTACAAACAAATATATCAAAACTCTTTTCAAATTCTGAAGATATAAAGCAAAATGTATCAACACAATTTTCAACTGTTAAAGACAAATACTTGGAGGAAACAATGCCATTTTTAGCTTTAGAATATAAAAATCTTGATAAAACAAAGCCTTTGTTTAATTTAGAAGAGATGAAACAAGATAACCCAACATCATTTTCATCTTCTGAAGACATGAAACCAAATATATCAACAGCATTTTCAATTTTTGAAGATATAAAACCTGAGATATTAACAATTTCATCTTTGGAGAATGAACAACGAAATGGTTTCAAAGCACAGCAACAACTTTCTTCCCCACCAGATTCAACTGATTTTAAAGAAAATTTAGCAGTTTTAAAATCAGATCTTCAAAATGAATTAAAACAACTCAAGTTATTGCATACAAAATTGAATGATAATCTCCCAACAGAATATCAGATCAATGATAAGGGACTGAAGACATACAAGTGTGATATGTGTTGTCAAAGATTTTTCCATTTTGATCATGTTAAACAACACATAAACATTCACACAAGGGTGAATCCATATGGTCATGATTTTCATCAGCAAGAAGTTGTTATGATCAGTCAGGGTGAACAGATTAACAAAATAAACCTACAACAGGTATACAATAAGTCTAGTTTGTCTAAAAAGTTCACCACTAAGTCTAGTTTATCCACACACACAAATATTCATTCTGGAATTAATAAGCCATATGAATGTGCTGTGTGTAATAAGAAATATCATATTAAAAATCATTTAGCAAAACATATAAAGATACATTTAGGAGAAAGACCATATGAATGTGATGTGTGTCACAAAAAATTTAGTCAAAAGGGTCATCTATCAGAACATAAAAATATTCATTTACCAGAGAGACCATATGAATGTGATGTGTGTCACAAAAAATTTAGTCAAAAATGTAGTCTATCACAACATAAAAAAATTCATTTACCAGAGAGACCATATAAATGTGATGTGTGTCACAAAAAATTTAGTCATGAAGGTAATTTATCTAAACATAAAAATATTCATTTACCAGAGAGACCATATGAATGTGATGTGTGTCGCAAAAAATTTAATCATAAAAGACATTTATCAGAACATAAAATGATTCATTTACCAGATAGATTATATGAATGTGATGTGTGTCACAAAAAATTTAGTCAAAAATATATTCTATCACAACATAAAAATATTCATTTACCAGAGAGACCATATGAATGTGATGTGTGTCATAAAAAATTTAGTGTTAAAAGTCAGTTATCTACACATAAAAATATTCATTTACCAGAGAGACCATATGAATGTGATGTGTGTCATAAAAATTTTAGTTGTAAAAGTAATTTATCTATACATAAAAATATTCATTTACCAGAGAGACCATATGAATGTGATGTGTGTCATAAAAAATTTAGTCATAAATGTAATCTATCAGACTATAAAAAAATTCATTTACCAGATAGACCACATGAATGTGATGTGTGTCATAAAAAATTTAGTCTTAAAGGTGATTTATCTAAACATAAAATACATATTCATTCAAGTCTCAAGCCACATGAATGTGATGTTTGTCATAAAAGTTTTGCCCTTAAATCTAGCTTATCCCTACATAAAAATATTCATTTACCAGAGAGACCATATGAATGTGATGTGTGCCATAAAAAATTTAGTCAGAAAGGTCATTTATCAAAACATAAAATAACTAAACATTTAGGAGAAAGACCATATGAATGTGATGTGTGCCATAAAAATTTTAGTCAGAAATATCATTTATCAGAACATAAAATAACTATTCATTCAAGTCTCAAGCCACATGAATGTGATGTTTGTCATAAAAGTTTCGCCCTTAAATCTAGATTATCTAAACATAAAAATATTCATTTACCTGAGAGACCATATGAATTTGAATGTGATGTGTGTCACAAAAAATTTAAGGATAAAAGACAGTTATCACAACATAAAATGATTCATTTACCAGATAGATAATATGAATGTGATGTGTGTCACAAAAAATTTAGTCAAAAGGGTAATCTATCAGATCATAAAAATATTCATTTACCAGAGAGACCATATGAATGTGATGTGTGTCACAAAAAATTTAATTATAAAAGACGTTTATCAGAACATAAAATGATTCATTTACCAGATAGTTGAGATAGATTATATGAATGTGATGTGTGTCACAAAAAATTTAATCATAAAGTTAATCTACACATAAAAAAATTCATTTACCAGAAAGACCATATGAATGTGATGCAGGGGCGGAACTACAGTGCCGCCAGACCCCGCAATGCGGGGGGGGGGGCACGCCGTTTAGGGGCCCACAGCCGCCCATAATCATTTTTTTTATAGTTAAAATTAATTTTCTTGCATTTTTGACTTGATGATTTTTTTGAAAAAAGAATACTGTAGCTGCGGTTGGAGTATCTTTATTCTATAGACACCATCCCATGCTCTTGTATATTCTTTTTCCTACAATCAAATACACACTGTTGTTGGCAAAATTCTTTTGAAAAAACATCAATTGCGCGAGAGGCCGCTAGATATTAAGACGGCTTATTGAGACCATCCCAAATTTGGTACTGATGGATAAAAGCACATCGTCACCTTTTAAGTCCCTTTCTCAGACCTCCCCTCCCGCTCTTAGCCTTACAAGAAGCGAATAGATAGCGCCTCAACTAAGCTGGCTCGTATCGGTGGTAGTGTAGACAAACTAACGCTTCAACAACTAATATCCAAGAAATAAAGTGCCGACATTGTTTACGTTTAATAACCACTGTTCTAGAAAACAAGGCAAACGTCTCAAATAAATACACGAATGATAGCGTGTTATATATATGTATATATATATGTATATATATATATATATATATATATATATATATATATATATATATATATATATATATATATATATATATATATATATATTAGAATTGTCATTGGCACCTTGATAGTGGTTTTGTAAATAACAAACAGATGACAGATCTAATACTGTAGTGATGTTATATAGTAGCTAAGACGTGCTGTTGCGTAAAAAAATTTTTTTTTAAATATACACATTATCATTAGCTGTAGTGTGAAAGATAGGCAAACGCTCAAACCACTTCCATAAATTATTTCTCTTTTTCAAATAGTCAAATAGGGTTGCTCGAAAGCTCTTTTTAATAGATTTGTAATAATCAAATTAAACAGCAATTACTGGTCTTATTATTTTAAAAAAAAAAAAGTACTAAAGGTTATAATACAAAAATGAAACGTAGTTAAAATTAATAATATAAATACAAAAAAAAAAACATAACACGAGACACCATTACTTATACAAAGCTTCATGATTGATATACTTTTGACCGACTTAGTGATTAGAAGTATTAAACATTTATGAAAAAAGAGATTTTCGAAACAGACCAATGCACTCATACACATAACATGTGGTTAGATTTAAATTTAATTGAATTTTTTTTCCAAAACCTGATCAGGCCAGAAAGGAGTATCCTGTGTTCGTATTGTGTTTATATATATATATATATATATATATATATATATATATATATATATATATATATATATATATATATATATATATATGGGGGGGGGGGGGCCAAAAAAAAATTTGCGGGGTGGCCCATTTTTTCTAGTTCCGCCACTGATGTGATGTGTGTCATAAAAAATTCAATCATAAAAGACATTTATCAGAACATAAAATGATTCATTTACCAGATAGATTATATGAACGTGATGTGTTTCATAAAAAATTTAATCGTAAAGGTGATTTATCAGAGCATAAAAATATTCATTTACCAGAGAGACCATATGAATGTGACAATTGTCATAAAAAGTTTGCTCGTAAGTCTAGTTTATCTACACACACAAAATTTCACTCAGGACTTAAGCCACCTGAATGTGTTGTTGGTCATTAAATTCTCTTTCACAAGGGTCTTTAATTATCTGTATATAAAACTATTGCTTTTGTACTAATACCACATTGTGGAGGCTAAATACACACCATTAATGTTTGTCATACAGGATCAGAGTTTCTTCCAGGCATCTCTACCCCCTTCCCTGGAAAAAAAAACTCTGGAAGAAACACTGTACAGGATATAATACTCTTCATAGTATTATTTGTCATACAAAGTATTGCTAATGATTAATATGTTATCTAGACATTTCATTTTGAAGATAAGTAAAATGAATGTATTATTTGTAACTAATGTTTTTAAATTGTGTGCGTGTATATTGTAAACGTGACATTCAAACAATGTTAAGAAAGTTAATTAAAATGATAATTAACATGATATTTTTTAAATATTCACACAAAGGAAGAAACACTTCATGGAAAGAATGGATGTCATGAGTCTCCATAGCACATTTATCATCTTGTACTAGGTGTTATAGTTAGCTTTGTTTTGGTTTTTTGGAAATATGATGCCTAAATTCTTACCCTTTACATTACCCATACAATAATTAATGCTAACCACTAATAGACACCAACAATGTACAATTATAATTTGAATCATTGAAGTAATATTTACTCAAAATTTTTCTATATTGAATATTCCATTTTATGTAATTCTAAATTTTGTATAAATAATTATATAACCCATTAAGTTAATCAAAATTATGATAATTGAAGTGAGCAACAAAATGTATTAATTAATGTAGCTGAAAATGATTAAATTTTTAAAACAGAAGATACAATTTATTATTATGATTATTATTGATGTATAATTTATCTTTTTACTTTACTTTCTCGTATATACGAAGTATAGAGAAAGTATTGTAATCGTGCACAAAAATCACTTGAAATTTTAACAATTTTCACCGTATTACACCTCAGTCCTTCATCACATCCGAAGTATAGAGGACTTATTTTAATCGGGCAAAAATTATCAATCCAGATTTATCAAAATTAAGAGGTTTTATGCGTAATCCAGTCTGAAAAACTGGGCTTTGTAATTCTGTCTGTGTGTGTAAATACGATTACTTGAGTACCGTTACAGCTCAGGATGAAATTTCATATATAAGTATTTTATCAAAATCTTAGATCCGTATCAACTTTTGAGCTATTTCCGATAACCGGAAGTGGTACTTTTTCTACTTTGAATTTTTCAAAAGCCTATAAATTCAGTACTATTTTAGATAGATAAATGAAATTTCACATGTGAGTAAAAGATCTAATTTTCTACCTTCTGTTAAATTTTGAGTAATCTCCGTTGACCGGAAGTAGTAATTTACGCTACTTCCGATTTCTCAAAAAACTAATGTAAATTTTTAAAGTACTAATAATATTGCGCACTATTCCATACGGACAATTGCGATTATTAACTCGTCAAGGATGGATGTGTGTCAGCAGCTTTAAGTCGTATCTTCTCCTCAACGAAGCAATATCGAGGACTAGTTCCAAAAGCAAATATGTTAAGCATGTTCAGAGGATGATTGTTACTTACTTAGTCCTCTTTGCTCCTTATGGAGCATAGGGCCTCCACCATTTCCTTCCATTTCTTCCTATCCTCGGCTATTAATTTTGACATCTCCCAAGACATCCCTATTGGCTTCAGTTCTTCAAGAAGACTCCGCCTCCAGGTCTGTCTTGGGCGCCCTCTCTTCCGCTTTCCCTGGGGGTTCCACTCAAGCGCTTGGCGTGTAACATTTGTGTGAGCCTTTCGCAGTGTGTGACCCACCCAGCGCCACTTCCTCCTTCTTATTTGCACACCTATAGGCTCCTGCCTAGCTTTCCTCCATAGTTCCAAGTTCGGCACTTTGTCCTGCCATCTCAGTTTCAGTATCTGTCTAAGGCATCTATTCATGAAGGTCTGTATCTTTGCTGTGCTTGCCTTGAAGACTCTCCATGTCTCTGCTCCATACAGCAGAACTGCCTTGACATTAGAGTTAAATATCCTAATTTTTGTGGTAATGGAGATGGCCGAACTTTTCCATATGGGTCGCAGGACTGTGAAAGCGCAGCGGGCTTTATTAACTCTAGCGCGTATGTCCTCCTCTGTGCCTCCCGTTTTGCTGATCTTGCTGCCAAGGTAGACAAACTCTTGCACATCATTTACCTGTCTTCCGTCTATTGACACTGGAGCCTCCTGTTTATTGTTAATTCTCATCATTTCCGTCTTTTCTTTGTTGATCTTCAGACCTACGCGCTGCGAGATGGCTCCTAATGCATCAACTTTTTCTTGCATGTCCTGTAGCCTGTGCGAGAGTAAGGCAAGATCATCTGCAAACTCCAGATCTTCTAGTTTCCCCGTGAGTGTCCACTGAATACCTTTTCCAGAACTGGCATAGGCTGTGCGTGTCACCCAGTCGACAACTACCAAGAAGAGGAGGGGCGACAGCAGACATCCTTGTCTCACACCTGTGTTGACCTGGAACTCTTTAGACAGTTTCCCTGCATGGCTAACTTGGCATGAAAATCCATTGTAAAGTTGCTGGATTATTTCCACCAACTTAGCAGGTACACCATAGTGTCTCAACAGATTCCATATTGTTTGCCTATCCACACTATCAAAGGCCTTCTCAAAGTCAACCAAGCAGATGTAAAGCGGGGCTTGCCGTTCTATCGTCTGTTCTACAATAATTCTAAGAGTGGCTATCTGATCTGTACAAGATCTTTCCTTCCTGAATCCTGCTTGTTCCTCTCTTAGCTTAAGGTCAACCGCCTCTTTCATTCTGTCCAAAATAACTCTGGTAAGGACTTTACTTGGTATGGACAACAAGGTAATGCCCCTCCATTTTCCACACTGAGATAAGTCACCGTTCTTAGGCAACTTCACAAGGAGGCCCCTTTCCCAATCGGTTGGGATCTGTCCAAAAAAAAAAATAGCGCTGCCAAAAACTGCATTTTTTTTCTAGGTTTTTTGGCTTTTCCGGGTAATCCAGGAAGGTATTCCGGGAATTTTTTTTTTTTTTTTTAGAGGATGATTGTGGGCCAAAAAAATTCCCGGAATACCTTCCTGGATTTCCCGGAAAAGCCAAAAAACCTAGAAAAAAAATGCAGTTTTTGGCAGCGCTATTTTTAGATAACAAGGAAATTGTGCTTAAATTGTCACTAGACTGTTTATTAACTTGTTTTTTTTATTCATGTGTTTATATTTCTACTTTTTTAGCGCAATTTCCATTCTGGAGAATTGCGATTATTAACTCGTCATTTCTGGGAATGTCCGCAGCTTTAAGTCGTATCTCCTCCTCAGCGAAGCAATATCGAGGACTAGTTCCAAAAGCAAATATGTTAAGCAAGTTCCGAGGATGATTGTGGGCCAAAAAAAAATCCCGGAATTCCTTCCTGTAAAAGCCAAAAAACCTCGGAAAAATGCAGTTTTTGGCACTTATCTCGGCAACTAGACCACTTAGCGACTTGAAACATTTTAAAATTACATTATACATAGTACATTACAGTACTATATAGCAAAGAGGGCAGTGGAAGTCGAAGGAGGAGGAGGAGTGTAAATCATGTGACCTGGCTGGCTTAGCAGCGAACTGCGCGAGCTGCAGGCGAAGGAGGAGGAGGAGGAGGGTAAATCATGTGACCTGGCTGGCTTAGCAGCGAACTGCGCGAGCCGCAATGGCTGAATGGGATGAACTTTGGGAGTGTGGGAAAAAGGTTTTAATTATACTATTAAAATTACCTCACAAACAATCAATAACACAATATAAATGCATAGGGTAAAGGAGGGCGTTAAGAGCCGTGTGGTATTAAGCCACAAATCAACACCTGATAACATAAGGAAATTGCGCTTAAATTGTCACTAGACTTTTTATTAACTTGTTTAACAAATCGATTACAAGATAATTACGGTTTTCGTCACTTACAATTACAAGACCTCAAACAGATGGCTAATATTAGATCTAAATCCATTATGTCAGACATAAGCACTTAGCTTTTTTTTTTTAAATCATAGATTATTTCTATTTTTTGCAATGGTAACTTTTAAACGCCTTTTTATTTTTAAGTTGCATAAATTTCAAAAGGCGCAATTGTCAGAAAATGACCCTGAAATGGGAAGGCCCCCCCCCCTCCCCATTACCAGCTATACGCCTATGATTTGTATTAGCCGACAAAGACAACTCAAGCTGTTTTATAAAAAAGAAAAAAAAAACCTGAGCACGATCATTTATTGTAAGTTCTTAAGGTTGTTTAAGGTAAAGGAGTGGGTATGGGAAAGGGAGGGGCAGTGGTTGGGAGAAGCACCAGTTACCGCACCGCATGACATCACGGTCTGGGACGCCAAGGCTGCTCGTTAAAGGTTTGTTAAACCCCACAAAAGCCCCAAGGTTCCCCTTTGAAGTCTCACATTGCTCCGGTGGGTCTGCTTGAGAGGAGATATTGTTTAGGAGGAGGAAGTTGGCTTAACCGCCACACATGACTACATTATCGCTAGATTATCGCTTTTGTATCTGTATAATAATCTAACTACCGCGGCAATCGGCCCTAATTTTAAAAAACCTTGCCCTGTTTTACAAAATATGGAACTTAACCTGGCGCTAGTCTATCAAAGCCAACTAACCCACAACAAAAATAAAATAACATGAAAATAATGAAAAATATGTTTTGCTTCTGCTAGTGCTAAGATTTAGGTCTACACACTGCGCTTTCTTTCTTCCTTAATTTTAGATAGGAAGTGCCAAACTAGATATTTCATAGCTTTGTTTGTCAGAAGAAAACAAATAGATACTAGATCTAACACTACACATAACATAATGGCTGCCACGCTGTCATTTCGGTGGCTGGAAATTTTGGAAAAAGAATTTGACAAGGGTTTTGTAGATTTAGATTTATTGCTTGGAGAAATAGATCCTGATCAAAGTGAAATTACATTTGAAGGAAGGCAAAAAATGACAGCACTAAGTGCAGCTTTTGCACAGCTTAGTCATAAGGCTCAAACGGTTTTTCAGTGCAATGCAAAGTTAGAGGTAGGTCCAGCCAGCTGATTCCAGCTCAGTCTTTCAGTTTCTGTCCAGTCAAGTAGTGTGCGGTTTGTATTTGTACGCTATAAAATTTTGTGCTTACATAGAATAACTACATAGATCTAGATTTATGCTCAAATTGTTTATAAGTGCAATGAAATGCAAAGTTAGAGGTAGAATCAAGGTCCAACCAGCTGATTCCAGCTCAGTCTTTCAGGGGGGGGGGGGGGGGGGGTGTTGTTTAAGACTAAGAGCCTGATCAACTCTAGATCTAGATCTAGTTGAGGCTATTGTCCAATGAAGTACTGTGTGGTTTGTATTGTAAGCTTTAACATTTTGTGATTAGGTGTCATATAGGCCTAATAACTAGAACATAGATTTGGCCTAGATATATTAATTTAATTAATTTTAATAGTATTAGTTAGGGCCTACAACTTACTTTTACTTACAAATACAACGTGATTTTTTACTAGTAGGCAGTAGGACACTAGTCTAGAATTTAATTGAGAAGAAATGATGATTAGGCCTATTATTTTATTAATTATGAATTATGTATGATATGCACACTTTTAAAAACAGAGTTAGATCAAGGTCCAGTTAGAGTAGATATAAAACTAGATCTAGAGAAAAAAAATCATGTAGGCCTAAACTAAACTAGAATAGATTCTTAAACATTAGGATTAGTGCTCTATGATTGTATTGTTGAAATCGACCTGGTCAACTGGTAATTGTGTAAAATTCTGTGAAATGGCAAAAATGTAAAATCATAAAAAGAACATGCAAGTCATTAGATGTGATTTATGCATTAAATCTAGAAATGGCTGCATTCAGTGTTTCTTCCAGACTTTTTTCTCCGGGGGCACTTGAAATTTTCGGGGGGGGGGGGGGGGGGCGGACACTGTTAAAAGTATATATTTTCTATATAAATTTCATTTCTTTTAATTGGGGGGGGGGGTAGAAAAAAGAGATGGCTGGAAGAAACTCAGGTTGCATTTCTAAAACTACATCAACATGACCTAGTTCCGCCTAGTTTATTTACATTCCACAGAAATGTAATCGACTTCTCAGAACTTATTAGGCTACCAATTTACTATTTCAATTTCAACAACATCTAGCCTATTGTGTAGGACTACCTATTTACTGATAGGCCTCTATGTATTTAATATTGGCCAAGACCGATGTTCTCTCTAAGGGGAAAAAGATCGTGTGCAACATGTATTTTGTGTGCGCGGTGTTCTAAAAGTCTTATACAAGGATATATATTGTACAAAATGACTGCGCAGCAGTTAAAAACTACTGCACGGCCGCGCAACAGCGCAGCTTAGAGGGAACATAGGCCAAGACTTTTCCCATCCGGTTGGGAATAGCCCCAATATGGCAGCCGCCTGTAATTTCATGCTAAATACGATTGGGAATAATATCTTACAATAACAAAAGAATATATTATTGTGACTGGGGAGTGAAGCATAGAAAAAGAGAGCAGTGCTATTTTCATTGTGTAATATTTTCATCAAAACATTATTATGGTTTAAGTTTAGTTTAGGCTTTAGGTTAATATCAGCTACGTAGGTAGTAGATAATCTATTAATGCACTCTAAATCTATACTAGACTAATAGATCTAGTAATTTGTTTAATAAATAATATTATTATTAATTATGACGGAGTGGGTACCTAACTCATGTTAGGGTTAGTAAAGGCGGCTGGGCATAGTGCTGACCACACTATCCCTTCGTATGCCAAGGTCACAGAAACAAGTGAACTCTACTTCACTTGCCTTGTAGACCATCAGGTTTGAAAGGGAACATTACTTATTTAGTTGGTAGTTCACATTGCTATTCAACTGCCAATTACCATTTTAAATTCACATAGAACAAGTATTAGGTGAAATAGCATGTCCGTTTTAATCAGTTATTATTCAGTTTCCATCACAATTTTCCCAAGTTGTTTTTTTTTTTATGCCCGCAATCTAAAGGGACAGGTTTTATTTTCTTCAGATATGCCAGCAAACGTAAAAAATTAATATAAGTAACCCTTTCATGAATTACGGGGAAAATAAAATTTAGATACCTATAATAGTCCTAATACGGCTGTTCTCAGTCGACTGGGAACAGACACTTCGTTAAATATTTTCGGTAATGTTTAGGTAATTATTAGGTCTAGGCCTATATAATAAAAGTAGAATCTACAGTGTAGAGAGAGAAGATAGTATGTTTTAAATGTCAAAGTATAAATATGTTTTTCAATGACTTTCCCAATTACCAACCAAAAACTTGTGCAAGGTATTATTCTCTGTACTCTGGTGTATTTTAGTACTTAGTATTAACTTTTATGAGAAACGAACATAGGCACCATTTTGCTAATGGAATGGGTGAGCCTAGGTCACTCAACCACCTGGTACAGTTTTACCATTGAATCAAGTAGTACCTCTGACCCCCAATGCAGGACGTCCAATCATCAACAGATACCAAGTGCTAAGATAGCCGCTCTGGACAGCAAACAACATTGACTTTTTTGTTCACATACGGTTTGTGGAGAAAAATTGCATCACACCCTTTCCCTCAACATTTTTTATTTCGCTTAAACCTTCCCTGGATTATTCCCAATAACATCCCAAAGTTTCATGGCAATCATATGAATGGTGTAGTAATGCATAAAGGGCATACACACACAGACCTGCTTTCATTTACATGTATATATAATCTGATATAATGAATTTTTATCAATTGATTCATCATTAACCACTTCATAGATAGGCTATTAGAAATAGCCTATATACATAAAACTTAAGGTGATACTGTAAGTTGGAAGGTTGATTCTTGATAGAAACACAAAAATAATCTGTAAGTTACATTTGAAAAAATATTGTACGCTTTTGATTTTGGAGAAATTAGTAGAGAAAAACATGCTTAAGTGGTGTGTAACCTTCTAATTACCCACAGTGCTAAAGCATGTTGAATTTCTCAAAATCTCAGCAATACTGTTAAAATTCTAGGTTTATATACTTATTCTTCTGATTTTTAACAATATGTAATTTAACTAAGTATTACTATAGAAATCTGCATAAGAAAAATTTAAAAGGTTAGGCCTAATATATCCAACTATTTTTTTTTTTAATTCTAGCATTTTCTTTAAAAAAAAAAGTATAAATAATTTAAAAAATCACAATTTTTAAAATAAACTTCTTACATCCAAACCAATTCACAGTAATAGTTTTCCCAGTCTGGAATGTTCTTAATCAATTTTATTTAGACCGTAATTTTAAAATTTGAAGCATTTTGAAAATGGCAAGGTGCAGTATGGTTAAATGACTGTAACCCCAGGGTTCAGGTTGGCTGAGCATTTCATTTAAATTTGTATAAATTACATTACGTTAATTTTTGGTCTTATTTCTGAAAGTCCCCTTACTTTTTTTAAATTTTAAAATATGTGATGATGAAAAATGCATCAATTAAAACCTAGTGGTGATGCAGAAAGAACTGCCACCATGCATCATCATTTTCACTCATGTGTAACACTAGGTATTCTCTTGTCTTTGAAGTTTGGCTAAGGCAAATAAAGATTAACCCTCTTGCAAAAACAATAGATAAGAAAAAGCTTGAATTGATTAGAAAAATGTCTTGAGATTATAAAGCAGATGATTTTAACTTTTTTCACAGGCCCAGCTTGTGGACCTGAGATCAGAAATAATAGAAGTTCAAGCAGCCAAATCAGTATTGGAAAAGGAATTGCACACTTTATTGTTACAGTTGCATTCTTCACAGCTGGAGGTGCATGAGCTGCGAGGATTAGAGGTGGACTCTCAGGAGATTAAGAAAAAATTGGTAACTAGCAAATGATCTCGAGTTGTTTCTTAATGATTAATATTATTCACTCTGTGTTTTGTGCTGAGAGAATTTTAAAGCCAAAAAGTAAACACAACTGTAAAATGCAATGTAAGTGAATAAGTTGTGGATGGTTTAATTATTTGGGTTTATATGAAACTATTTTACAAGTTCATTCTATGCTAACTAAAAATTTCAACAGCTTTTAAAAAACGTTTTGACCTTGGAAAATTGCACTCTTACCTGTTACAAAACAAATTTTAAAAAATAAAAAATTACGGCAGCTTTAAGACAAGGATATATGTCGGAACAATGCATTTCTGTAGATATTTGATAGCAACTTTTTCTGTTTATGTCCAAATAAATTACTCTTAATATAATGCAGTGAACTAGTACTCATGAAAATCTTTATGTAGTGGTGATAAAATGCTTAAAGTTTCCAGTTTTAATGCTAATTATGATAGAATGGAACAAAAGATTGTTGGTACACCAAAAAAAATTTGCATTTGACGTGCAGTATAAGAAGTATATTATTTATGTGCGTTAACCTATATTAATTATTGAAACTAATGAAACACTACATTAACTTATACCAGAAGTAGTCACAATCACTGGTCTAAAGTACCAGTGTATTTTTTCTCACAACTGCCTACCTCTTGACTGGAGTTTCCTGTTTTGATCAGTGCCAATTTTTTGTTTATTGTTTTGGCCTAGAAATGTAGGTGTGTCCACTTATATTGTGGATTCTCCACTGAGCTTCATTGACTTCACTAGCATGTGTAGTCTGCCAACACTGGTGCAGTTTAATCCTTGGTCCTCTCTGTCTGTCACTGTTACAATTTTACAAACACGTATCCTAAAACAAAATTGAAAACTTTTGACTGCATGTGAAAAGTCTATAAGAATTATTTAAGGTAAACCTTCAATAGTTGGTTTTTCTAGTTATTTGTATGTGTTAGCATTTAGCCTGACAAGTTCACACATTTCACTTTTTGGTTTGGTGTATGTAGGAGCAACTTTTAAAATGTTTATTAGTATCATAATATTTGTTGCAAAAGAATTTTTATTTTAAACTCCTTGTAAGGAAATAAAAGGCCTATGTATTAGACTAGCTAGATTTGTATTTATTTCACTTAACTAGATGGAATTATTTTTAATGAAAGTTCACACCAGCTCAGCACATGCAGGGATCTACAATTCTTAGACCAAACATCACATCTGCTTCAATTGTCTTCTCTAGGAAGCAGAGTTGTCCAACAGGCAGGAAAATTCCCTGGCCAAGCTAGAGGCAGAAGTAAAAATGTTGAACAAAGACAACCATGAGCTGAGGCTGTACATCCTGGCACTTCAGAGTGAGGTGTATGGAGCGCGCCTGGCTGCCAGGTATCTGGACAAGGAGCTGGCTGGCAGGTATGTTCTCCTTGTCTTGGTTCTGTTGTTTGTCTGTCTGAAATTTAGAAACTAGAGCTAATGAGGGTTTAATTGCTACAAGAAATAGACATTCAAAAATCTACATTTCATTTTTTAATTCATAAAATAGTTTATGAAAAGTTATGAAGATTTTAAAAAATAAAGTATTAAATGGTGTATAGTGTGTAAAGATTTGACACTAGTGGGGGCCTAGAATTGTGTTTAAACAGTTTGATGTGGTGTTTGGAAAGCTGTGTGTTTAGCCATGAAAAAATTGTAATTTAAATGTGAGGCTTCAGCTAACTCACTTTTTATGCATGGTCTGTTTTACATTGCCATTAGACAAGCTTATTTGTTTTGGTTTGAAAAGAAAATAAGCAGCTTAAATTTCCCTAGCAGTTGCCTCCCATCCCAGTCCAAAATTAGGTTTCTGAGAATTGGATTTAGTTTAGAATGTGAAAAGGTTTCTGTGGAGACTCTGCTGCTTTGGATAAGTAGGTTAAACAGCTCAACTCCTTTAACATATAGATTAGTAGAGTATAGTAGAGGGCAAGGGTTGGAATCAACTGCAGAGAAAATTTTGTTCTGTATTGGTAGCCGTCATAAGTTTGTTGGCTTCCTTCTGTGGATACAGGTATCATTATTTTGTTAATTGTCAAAAATAGCTGCTAACATGTCTCAGTTAGGCCGGTGATATAATGTCCTTTCTAAATCTGGATGTCAAAATCTTACAATATACATTGTCATTTTCTTTCCAGTTTAACCTGTTATGGCTTCATGCTAAAAATTCTCTTTAGGTTCCCAGAAAAGTCGTCTTTTTATATTGTCTTTATTTCCATTTCGTTGGGATTATTATACAATTTGAGTTGTTATTATGTAGTGATGCCTGAAATCCACACACAGTGTTGTCATTGATTTAGTTTTCAGTAGTTTAGGCAGATAGCATACGTCACAGTATGAACAATTGGTTGTGAAGAATTGACCTGTGGACAATACCATTACATAAATGAATAAGTTCAATGATGGCACTAGTACCTTGTTATTCAATGAGTTAAATAGCTTGATTCCATGTGTTGTTTGTTTTCTTGAAGGATCCAGCAGATTCAGTTGCTGGGGCGAGATATGAGAGGTGCTGAACACGATAAGCTGTGGAACCAACTAGAGGCTGAAATACATCTCCATCGTCACAAGACTGTCATCAGGGCCTGTAGGGGGCGTAATTTTAGGAAGAAAAAATTACCAGTCCCCCCTGGACATGTAAGCATCTGTTTTATCAAGCTAGCACACACTGTATTACTGTATATGCCATTGGTCAGGGGACCCATATTTAATTACTTTTAGATAGTAACTCTAGTAGGCATGAATAATTATAAATTTTAAAAAATTAGGAATTATTTATTAAAAAGTAAATAACTTTGCTTATTTCTTAGTGAAATGGTAGATTCTGTAGATACATAGCGCCTTACATTTATATTATACTCCATCTGCTTTTGTCCCATTAATTTTTAATGTTGTATGGTCTACAAGAATGTTTATACATATGTCCAATTACTCTATATTCAAACAAAATGATCCATAAGTGTAAGCTATTCTTGATAATAACTACTTACCTGTTTTTTACTAAGTTCTCTTTGAGTTTAAAACTAATTATACATGTGTTGAACTTTGTATTTTGGGGAATATTGAAATCATTAGCTTCTGCCTGATATATTTGGTTTTTGTCTATCTATTATTTTTTATTTCCAGAATTTTCTTGAACTGAAAAAGAAACATGGGCTAGGTGATACAAGGACAGTCACTGTACACAAGGAGCCAGAGGAAGGTTTAGGCATGTCCATTACTGTAAGTTTTCTTTGGTTCTATCACTAGAGAGCTGGTTTTGTTAGGTTCTATCATTGTACTATAGCTAGGTTTGTTGGGTTACATTGTTGTACTATTGAGTAGTCAAAGTGTTTAACAAGGCACCTGCAGGGATTTGAAGTTCTTAAACCACAATCATTAGTGAAGCTATGTACATAAAGCAAATTTTATTGCTTATGGTGGCAAGGAGCATGTTCCTATATTAATATCTGGTGTCAGGTCTACTATATACATGAAGTAAACATAAATTTACTATTTAGGGCGGCAAGTAGCATGGAGTTCCTATATTAATATCTGGTGTCAGGTCTACTATATACATAAAGTAAATATACACTTACTAATTAGGGTGGCAAGTAGCATGGAGTTCCTATATTAATATCTGGTGTTAGGTCTACTATATACATGAAGTAAACATAAATTTACTTTTTAGGGTGTTAAGGAGCATGGAGGTCTTTTATTAACCCTTTGAGCCCTGGCCTCCCTGACCTAATTTCTCCTATTTCCTGAGCTCCCAGGCCCAAACCGATTTTCACTTATCTGCTTCTAACTTTGCCTATAACTTTTGAACCGTTAGAGACAATCAAGCCAAATTCGATATCCAGAATCAGGATCAAACAACAATGCAGCAAGATTCTGAAAATCTTTATTTTTTTTACAATCTTTGAGCAGAACAATGTATATAAAACGAACACATAATTATTGTTTTGATAAAACATAGAAGAAACCAATTTACATTTAGTAATTGTTTTGTTATTATTGATACCTGGCCATACTAGTTCAACGCCAGAGGTCCACTTTTGTGGGATAACTTACAAAACAGTTTTCACTGCCGGACCCGATGCGAAGAAAAACTTCGCATGTTTTGCACCAGTAAACATTTTTTTTCGTTTCGGCAAGTCTTTGTCCATGACACCACATGCATCAGAACGTACTTGAACAGTTTCATTGTCACTGTCAATTTCAATGTCACTGTGTTCAGTCTCAAATTCAACGTCACTATCATCACAATATAGACCAGGAATATTATCTTCTTCATCAGAATCAATAAGTAGTTGTATAGCCTGAGATGGAGATGCAGTCATTCTACTTCTTTTGTTGATATTTCAGTCTTTTGCTTCATCTTGTGCACCAACTTTATGTGATGAAGTCGACGGCTGTGGCTCAGCTTTTCGTTTCGGCGGCATTGCTACGAAATGTAAACACTTTCACTTTCACTTTTCCTAAAAATCAATTTTTGAAATCATAATCCCGCACTCAAAAGACATATGCGCAGTTTTAGTCAGTCTTCCGCTAATTATATTTAATTAGACGGTATACCGGCCGCTAGGAATATGACGCTAGATCATCGGGCCGGAAAACCGGCTTTTCGGACATATATGCCTAATGTTGAAGCCGGTTTACCGGCCTGGCGGGCTCAAAGGGTTAATATCTGGTTTTAGAATTGTACTATGTACATAAAGTACACTTGAATTTACTATTTAGGGTGGCAAGGAGCATGGAGTTCCTATATTAATATCTGAAATCCACGAGGGCCAACCTGCAGACAGATGTGGCCTGTTGTATGTGGGGGATGCCATACTCTCTGTGAATGATATTGACCTGAGGAGTGCCAAACATGCAGAGGCTGTTAAAGTACTGTCACAGCAGGTATACAATGTTGCTTTAACTTGTAGTTGTAGTGCTAGAGTTTTGTCCAGAAGTCCCTGCCTAAGTACTTTCTTGCTCAACATTTAACCAATGGGAGATAAACCCTAATAATTGTACTCAACTCTTCCCATGAATCCACAGTCACATTGTTGCTAAATTTACTGTAGATGAAGTTATCTAGTTTACTTTGATTGTTCTGTAATAAATGAACAACATATCATATGGTCTTTATTTCAGCAAGGAGATATAACATTAACAGTCATGTTTGTTGCTCCAGATGAGGACAGTGAAGATGAGAAAAATGAATTTGAGGATGAGTATGGTTTCAGGTTAGTACATTACTTGCTTGCAACAGTTTGTCTTTATGTGTACAGCCTCTTACACTTATACAAGCTAACCCCAAAGCACTCACCGATAGATTTCATCCAGTCACTACTGACATTTGTTTTATAGTTTGTTTACACTTGTATTGCAGATATAGAATTTTTGATGAGGACATAATGGGATCAGATGATTGTACAAATGCTCTGTCCTCTCCTTCTAATGGTCCAGTGGCAGGATATTCTAACAGGTAAACAGTTGAATCCATCAGTCAACTTATTGTAATAGGTAAATAGTTGAAACTATTGGACAGAGAAAGGTTACAACAAAATAGACAAATATTCATGTAGAAAATCTATATATATAATTCTCTTCTGGGAGACACTAGAAAACAAGCTGTAAGCGCGCTCCCTACCTCCCCACCCCTACATGGTCTGGTGAGCTGTGGTTCACGCTAAATGTTTACATTCATAGAGCGGGTTTAGTGACGGCTATTAGGGGCAGATAATTTAGTTTGAAACTATTTTAAACTTAGGGGAGGTAACTAAGAGGAGGCTGCTTTCACGGGGGAGGGGGGGGTGTAGGGTTGGGGGAAAGGAGGGTGGGGGTAATATCGTTCTTTACGACCTAATGATAGTGTTTTAAAGCAAATATTTTCAGTGGCAGCATTGGTACTGTCAAATTCACAAATTATGAATTACTGAAAAGTAGAAAATAAAACAACTAAATAGCGGCGTATGATATGCCGCGGGTCGGCTCGTATACTTTAACCAGTGTTTGCCCCCACTCCCCTGAAAAAAAAGTATGAAAGAAACTGTACCTGGATCGAGTGTAATTTATTAGATTTAGGCTACACTTCAGCCAAGTAAAATCAAATATGCTTCATTGTTTACAACTATACATATTATTATTAGACAAGAAACTTATTTACAATGCTAATCTGTAGAATAAAATCTCACATTTAGAAATCTTTTTGATAAATTGTGAAGCTAAGTACAGAGGTAGATTTATAATTTCTTGTATTATAAAATTGTATCACAATGTTTGAAATTATTTCCACATGAGTTATATAATAGACCTTAAAATTGTGTTTGCTTTCAGCCATGAAGACAAACAGGAAACTGCCAATGGCAAGCAGTAAAGTCTCTGTGATACCAACCAGTAGGGCTGTGATTGTACAACTGGTCAAGCTGACCAGTCACCAGGTGTCTGGTCATGAGCAGAAGGTTCCTTGTGTGGAACCCTGTATTACTTCAGCATTGGACCACTCGGCTGCATCATGTTGTTGTTCAAGGTGTTGCCAAAGATGATGTGGTCTGTAATTCCATTGGTTCACTTGTTTTTATAACGCTGTGGTTTCTGTTCAATTTTTATTTGAATGAATATCAAACACCAAAACCATTGTATGAGATGAATGGCACATGAGTTTTTCTTTGACTATTTAAATTGTTTTGTTGTGAAGCATTGTATAAAACTCTTGTTATTCTTCACCAGGTATTAACATGTGGGATTTCTACATTATTTATTTCATTATTTGCACTTTTCCCCCAACAAATATTCATGGACTGGATGAAAGATTGTTTGTCTGGTAAAATATGTAGATGTGAACGAGAATTGTTTTGTTAAATTTAAAAAATGTGGTTTCAAATAATATATGAATAAAATTGATGAATTTATGTGTTCTGTAGTCTTTGTAAAATCAACTATACTTTAATCATGTTTACAGCTTTAGCAAACAGTTTGTGTTTGACACGTTTAAGGGTCTCAGAAAACTTGATTAAGCCCTCTAAAGTTGAAACATTTTTATTTGTATAGCACACTGGCTAACATGAAGGTCACTTAAATTTTAACAGTTACAGAGAAAGACTGGTCTTTTTCATGGTGTCTATTGGTACACAAAGTTTGAAGATAAAGAATAAATTTACAAATTTTATTTTTTAAGATAAAGGATGTTATAATTTTTACAGATAAAGCACCAACATGAACAAATGCTACAAAATTTGAAACAAATTTATTACAAAACAAATAACATTTGTTAGACATTGTTCGACAAAGTCAAGATCCTGAAAATGTGTTTGTTTTGAACATGAATGTTTGGATTGGGAAGGTTCCCTCACCATGTAGAATATACGCGATGTGTCTTTGACTGAAAATATAAATAAATGCGTGGGATCATAGTGCTAACTATACAATCCCTCCAGATTAAGTGCCGATGTCATAACATAATCTACTTCATCTGCAAAGTTTTGATTTCCTTTCTACCTTCTTCATCCTCGCTTGTATAATGTCACTAACCACACTACAGTTGTCAAGGGAAAACCAGACGAAAATAAAGAAATTGAGATAAAACATTACAGCTAAGCTCCTGGCACAGTATATTTTAGATTATTTCCTTGTATTTTTTTGCCACAAAAATGAGTAACAGGATACGTAACGAAAAGTGAAAAAGGTACCGCATAATCCTGCTACATTTTGTTGAACCTGGTTTGCTCCCCTTACATTTAGAGCTCTCGAATATTGAGGATCTTAAAAATAACATCACCTTATTTTTGCTTAGGCTACAGATTCGAAACTTTTCATGCAAGGTTGTGAAGTGTGGCAAAAGGGGGTCGTCCATAAATGACGTCACACTCGTAGGGGGGTGGGGGCGGGGGTCCGTAATTTTGTGACGGCGTGTGATGAGCAGGAGGGGGGGTGATGTTCGGATGGTGTGACGTCACACTTTTCCATTCCAAATTAAGGGGGGAGGGGCTAGCTTTTTGTGAGTTTGTGTGACGAGAGGGGGAGGTAAAAATCGTGGAAAAAGCGTGATGTCATTTATGGATGACCCCAAGAAAGTCTAACCCCCCCCCCCCCCCCCCCCGAAAATTTCAAGCCCCCCCCCCCCCCCCCCCCCGGAGAAAAAAGTCTGGAAGAAACACTGCTATGTAGTGGGGAAAGAATGTTTGGCTATCCAAAATAAATCAAATGTTTTAAGTCGTGTAACAATTTTTACCGCTGACAGGTTTTTTTAAGTTGGTTGTCTCCCCTAGCAGTGGAGAATAATGCCGTATTAGCTCCGCTTGCATCGGAGAAAGTTGTGCAGATGGCGTAGATCTACGTGTTCAGTGTTTCTTCCAGGCATCTCTTCGGGGGAGGGGGGGGGGACGGAAAAAAGTCTACCGTCCCCCCCCCCCCCCAACGAACGAAATGAAATTTATATAGAAAATATATACTTTTTACAGTGTCCGCCCCCGCCCCCCCCCCCCCCCGGAGAAAAAAGTCTGGAAGTAACACTGATTTGATTTCTTGACCTATCTGCACCCCTGCATCCCCTCCACAGATCCGCAATGACATACTAAAAAAACAACCCAATGGTGACTTACCTTTTTCTGTGATTATAGATTAAGCTCTACAGCTTGTTTATGTATTATTAATACTACTACTACTTTACTACTTGTTTATGTATTCTTAAGCAATGCTTTTAATTAAGTGTATTAGATGATAGCTACGTGGGGAGCCAGCGAAGGGGACCAGTGGAGAGAGCCATGCTACCGACTGACCCCTCACGTCCCCCCCCCCCTCCCATACAGGGTGTGACTCGGAACTGCTGCTGTAGCGACTACTATACTACTATAGGACCAGTTTTTTTTTAAATATTACGCAAAAAGTTATTATCTAATCTTTTTGGTAGTTTAACAATCGACACTAGACACCGAATGAAAATGTTTTCCAAGGACAGATAGGTCAAACTGATAGGTCTGTGATAGCTAGAGACATTTTTTTCTATCAGACTTTTTTCTCTGAGACGGGAGCACTTGAAAATTTCGGAGGGCGGGGGGCACTTAAATTTTCGATGTATAGAGGGAGGTTGAGACATTGGTTAAAGTGTATATTTTCTACATAAATCTATATTGTTTCTATTTTTTTCCGGGTGCGTTACAGGGGAGGGGGGTGGCAGTGCCCTCCCCTCCCCCTTCACCCCGCAAATCACATTTCATTTGGTATGACAAAAACTGATTTTTTTTTAAAATAACAAACTATGGGAATGACAGAGAACAATCGCTGTCTACATAGGCTTTTGCAGCATACGAAAAGCTTAATGGGTTTACAAGAAGAATAAGTAAGCCGTTCTTTTCTTCTTCTTCGTTCTTAATTTTAGTGTTGGAAGGGATCCAATCTCGAACTCAATTAAATATACGTGTCATCTGGTTATGCACCATTGAGACCATTGACTCCGATTTCAGCCTGCATTTCTTTTTGGATTTGCCTTTGTCCAACCAAGAACAAACTAAAAGGCAGCAGTTGTTTGATTTTGGAGTTGTCTCTCCTATAAGAGTGGCTGTCCCCAGCTAACGAGCATCATCTGCCCGAGATGTAAGCCGTTGATACCATCTTATCTATCAAGCTTTTTAAAAAAAATTAGATAGTAGATCTAGTAAAATGACAATGTGATAGTTATGAACTCAATCTCTAGCAATCAGAAATGTCCAATGAGAGTGTGTGCCATCTTATTTATCAAACTTTTTTTTTTTTAATTAGAGAACCGATCTAGTAAAATGGCAATGTGGTAAGTAGAAACACAATCTCTCTAGCAATCAGAGTTGTACAAAAAAATAGTGTGTACCATCTTATTTAGCAAACTTTTTAAATTTTTTTAGAAAACAGATGTAGTAAAATGACAATGTAGTAAGTAGAAACACAATCTCTCTAGCAATCAGAATTGTCCAATAAGAGTGACCTAATTCTCACAGAGTCGGGGTGACATTGACCGAATTTAAATTCCATTTTTTTAAAAATGCTCCAGAATTATTCATTAGCTTTTTTGAAATCTTTGCCTTTATATTTTACAGTGTGCTACATTTCTCTCTTTTTAAAAACTTTCCAATATATCATATTTCAAAGTCTTTGGTCTCTACTGAATTTTCACAAAGGACTTAAATACTTAAAAGGGAACAATCTAGGATGTGATTTTCTTCTCTTAATATTTTAAAAGGTATGTAAGTGATTGTTTTTGTCTTTATCTGAACCATTTAATTAAAGAGTTTAAAGACGCTCACTCTAACTAAGCAGCAGTGTTTCATTCATCCATCTCTCCGGTAGGCGGGGAAGGGGGGAGGCGGGGGGGGGGGGGACTACTCCTGGAACACGTATACCCTTCGTGACGAAGTAGAAAAAGCTCATTAAATTTAAATAGAAAATATAAACTTCAACAGTTCTTATAATTGTCTGTCACCTCCCTCGAGCTAAATGCCGATACTCGATAATAAGGACACTAACATTACCACCTCATTTATTTGTCTAATCTTAAAAGGGGTCTGCGTGCAGAGTTTCTTTCAGGCATCTCTTTGGGTAGGGGGCAGAGCCTCGGAGAAAAAGCCTGAAAGAAACACTATCTTCATGATTGAGGTTTAGCGGCCAAAAGTAGGAAACGGGTCTATACTATTTAAAATAGAAAGAAATTTAACAGTAAAAAATATAATAATTGATATTTTTATGTTAATATTATTTAATTAATTAATTGCAAAGGAACTTAATAAATGGTCTATATTTTTTTATAGACTTTTAAAGTTATTAAGTCAGCTCTTTAATTTTGATTGAACCTTTAGCTGTTTAACGTGCTTAAAACGTAGAGGCGAGAAATAACAATAAAGTTTCATATTTTTTCCGGCAAATCGACGTTATTCGGTGATAGTGTTTATCGAAAATCCCTTGAAGCATTATTTAATTGCACATTTGAATTTTAAGAAAAAATTTAATTAGACGTTTTGTATTAGATCTATGTATAAATAAACCATCTTAAATGAATGAAAGTAGGCTACAAGTAAGAAAGAAGTATTACTATAGTAAATCTGTATCAGTCCTCACAAGCCGATGATGAAAACTGTATTACTAAAGCGAACATGCAATGGCAAACTGACGCCGTCAATTACATGTCTGAGGCGAAAAAAAAGATATTGTACATCTTTCTGACTGACTGTATTCTAGCATACAATTTTTAGAAGCAACATTCTGAAAAACTTTAAAATCACCGCCTTCTGGAGACAAGTTGGATTAAACTACATAAATTACTCTCAGATATGTGCTAAGTTGTAAGGAGGGTCCTCAAAGAGCCTCACAAGACCAATAAGTTTGGAAGAGAAGACAGTATCATTAAAACAGCCAAATGGGAGAATGGAAAAAATAGTTAAAACAGTTGCAGCACAAGGAAAATAATACACTTTTTAGTAGAAATTTGTATATGGATGTTGAATGGTCGCCACCTTGGATTGCTTGTAGTCATGAATGGGACTTTTTCTTATAGTTAGTTCTGTAAACAATTTTACTGCAAACTTCCAGTTTTATATTATGTTATTCAATGGAATTTTTTTTCCTTATGAATGAATGTTTTATTCATATGAATAACAAAATAAAAATTATGTAAACAAAAAAAAATGTCTTTTTGTGTTGCATTTCTTGACCTAGTAACAAAATATTTAATCTTTTGCGAGAGATGAAATAATACATTGAAAGGGTACTTCGATATTCTCAGTATAAAAATGGCATATGATGGTATCAAGAAGCTAAAAAAAAAGTTGCCGCCACCAGTTATTCACAAAAAGAACTTGTCACAAAAGGTATTTAAGTTGTTCTGATGGCAATTTTTATTTCATGTAAATGTTCCGGAATCTCAGAGGCTTAGCGACCCTTCCCGGTGCCCGGAGACAAACGTTCACCCCCCCCCCCCTCAACCTCTCAAACTTTCGATTTGCACCCCCCCTCAACCCCTCAAATTTTCGATTTGCACCCCCCTCAAAAGTTTCAATTTGTTTTTACAACCCGTTTTGGCGCCCCCAAAGGTCGGCGTTCGGGGACATATGCCCCCGCCCCGCCCCCCTCGCTACGCCTCTGCGGAATCTAGAAAATATCTAAAATTTTACATTTTTGAAAAAGACTTTTCGAATTAGTTTTTTTTTCTTTTTGAGCTATTGAGTTTTAGAGGTTTAACCTGGAATTTTAAAAATGTTGAAAACTATATTTGCATTTTAAAATGTTTTTTTTAAAAACAATATTTACAGTGTATGTTTACTAAACAGATGTATGTAAAGCTATGTTTTAAACTGAAGAAAGCTAACAAAAACTTTTGTCAATAAAAAAAAATGAATTTTTTGAAAACTTGTTTTCCTTCAAAGCAACGACAAACAAGATATGACTTCAAACGACTCATAGGTTGAGGAGGTAGAAGTTGTAAAAATAAAATGACGCCAAATAAGAGTCTAGAGGTGATCTTGAAAAATTCACAGACTATGAAGAAGAAAAAGAGATAGCTGCTCAAGATATTCAAGATGCTAGACCAAGAAAAAGAGAAACAGCCGTCAAAAGTCAAGATAGATAGGATGAAACGGAAATGTCAAGGACAAGGGCAGAAAGAGTTAACAGGGAAGTCATGAGTTCGGATCCCAGGCTCGAACCTGTTAGACGTCTCTGAGTCCACTCAGCTCTGATGGGTACCTGACTCTTGTTAGAGAAACAAAGACGGTTTGGCATAGTGCCGACACTGTATCCCCCTGTATGCCGAGGTCTTTGAAACAGATACACTTTACTTCATCTGCTTCATGTGTCTTGAGCACGAACGAGAAAGACGATGATGATAAAAGAAAAGCTTGTAGAGGATTTTAAGTGAAACGTGTTTTAATTGACTTGCTTAAATAAAATGTCACCAAAAAAGCAACACAATGTGCACATAGGTATTAAAACCTTCGCTCAGATAATATATTATGCACTCAGATATTACAATCGGCACTCAGATATTACAATCTGCACTCAGATATTACAATCGGCACTCAGATACTAAAACCTTAGCACAGATAATATATTATGCACTTAGATATTACAGCATGCACTCAGATATTACAATCTGCACTCAGATATTACAATCGGCACACAGATATTACAATCGGCACTCAGATATTACAATCTGCACTCAGATATTACAATCTGCACTCAGCTATTACAATCTGCACTAAGATATTACAATCGGCACTCAGATATTACAATCTGCACTCAGATATTACAATCTGCACTCAGATATTACAACATGCACTCAGATATTACAATCTGCACTCAGATATTACAATCTGCACTCAGATATTACAATCTGCACTCAGATATTACAATCTGCACTCAGATATTACAATCTGCACTTAGATATTACAATCTGCACTCAGATATTACAACATGCACTCAGATATTACAATCTGCACTCAGATATTACAACATGCACTCAGATATTACAATCTGCACTCAGATATTACAATCTGCACTCAGATATTACAATCTGCACTCAGATATTACAACATGCACTCAGATATTACAATCTGCACTCAGATATTACAATCTGCACTCAGATATTACAATCTGCACTCAGATATTACAATCTGCACTCAGATATTACAATCTGCACTCAGATATTACAATCTGCACTCAGATATTACAATCTGCACTCATATATTACAATCTGCACTCAGATATTACAATCTGCACTCAGATATTACAACATGCACTCAGATATTACAATCTGCACTCAGATATTACAATCTGCACTCATATATTACAATCTGCACTCATATATTACAATCTGCACTCAGATATTACAATCTGCACTCAGATATTACAATCTGCACTCATATATTACAATCTGCACTCAGATATTACAATCTGCACTCAGATATTACAACATGCACTCAGATATTACAATCTGCGTCAGATATTACAATCGGCACTCAGATATTACAATCTGCACTCAGATAATACCATCTGCACTAAGATATTACAATCTGCACTCAGATATTACAACATGCACTCAGATATTACAATCTGCACTCAGATATTACAATCAGCACTCAGATATTACAACATGCACTCAGATATTACAATCTGCACTCAGATATTACAATCTGCACTCAGATATTACAACATGCACTCAGATATTACAATCTGCACTCAGATATTACAATCTGCACTCAGATATTACAACATGCACTCAGATATTACAATCGGCACTCAGATATTACAACATGCACTCAGATATTACAATCTGCGTCAGATATTACAATCGGCACTCAGATATTACAATCTGCACTCAGATAATACCATCTGCACTAAGATATTACAATCTGCACTCAGATATTACAACATGCACTCAGATATTACAATCTGCACTCAGATATTACAATCAGCACTCAGATATTACAACATGCACTCAGATATTACAATCTGCACTCAGATATTACAATCTGCACTCAGATATTACAACATGCACTCAGATATTACAATCTGCACTCAGATATTACAATCTGCACTCAGATATTACAACATGCACTCGGATATTACAATCTGCGTCAGATATTACAATCTTCGTCAGATATTACAATCTGCGTCAGATATTACAATCTGCGTCAGATATTACAATCTGCACTCAGATATTACAATCTGCGTAAGATATTACAATATGCACTCAGATATTACAACATGCACTCAGATATTACAATCGGCACTCAGATATTACTATCTGCACTCAGATATTACAATCGGCACTCAGATATTACAATCGGCACTCAGATATTACAATCTACACTCAGATATTACAATCTGCACTCAGATATTACAATCTGCACTCAGATATTACAATCTACACTCAGATATTACAATCTGCACACAGATATTACAACATGCACTCAGATATTACAATCTGCGTCAGATATTACAATCTGCGTCAGATATTACAATCTGCGTCAGATATTACAATCTGCGTCAGATATTACAATCTGCACTCAGATATTACAATCTGCGTCAGATATTACAATATGCACTCAGATATTACAACATGCACTCAGATATTACAATCTGCACTCAGATATTACTATCTGCACTCAGATATTACAATCGGCACTCAGATATTACAATCGGCACTCAGATATTACAATCTACACTCAGATATTACAATCAACACTCAGATATTACAATCTACACTCAGATATTACAACATGCACTCAGATATTACAATCTGCACTCAGATATTACAATCTGCACTCAGATATTACAATCTGCACTCAGATATTACAACATGCACTCAGATATTACAATCTGCACTCAGATATTACAACATGCACTCAGATATTACAATCGGCACTCAGATATTACAATCGGCACTCAGATATTACAATCTACACTCAGATATTACAATCTGCACTCAGATATTACAATCTACACTCAGATATTACAACATGCACTCAGATATTACAATCTGCACTCAGATATTACAATCTGCACTCAGATATTACAACATGCACTCAGATATTACAATCTGCACTCAGATATTACAATCTGCACTCAGATATTACAATCGGCACTCAGATATTACAATCTGCACTCAGATATTACAATCAGCACTCAGATATTACAATCTGCACTCAGATATTACAACATGCACTCAGATATTACAATCTGCACTCAGATATTACAATCTGCACTCAGATATTACAATCTGCACTCAGATATGTGGTTTGACTAAACGCATAATATTCACTACATGGCTTCATTAGACGAGTAAAATTCACTATATTGTATCTTGAATAAACGCATAATATTCACTACATGGCTTCATTAGACATTTTTCTTCTAAGGGAGAGGGGGTGGATTTTAATTTGAAACTTCGAGGGGGGGGGGGAGGAACTTAAAATTCCGGGACGGACATGCGTTAAAGTATAGTCTATATTTACTATATTAATTATTAATATTAAATTATTAATTAATCTATATTAATTACACATTTTCAAATAATTCGTCTTTTGGACGTTTGCCGACCCCCCCCCCCCCCCCCCCCCCCCCGGAAAAAAAAACCTTTGGTCAACACAAGTTGTATCAACGTGAGACGGGTGTCATTATACGGGTTTTGATGCCACCAGAGTAGCTTCCACATTTTGTTCTCCGAGGGACACTTGAAATTTCCGGAGGGGGGTGGTTAAGTTATGTATATAAAATAATGCTATGTTAAATATCGGTTAAGTTATGTATATAAAATCAGAGTTTCTTGGCTCCGCCCTCCCCCCCCCCCCCCCCCGCGAAGAAAGTCCCCCCGGAAAATATCAAGTGCCCCCCGGAGAAAAAAGTCTGGAAGAAACACTGTATAAAATACATGCTATGTTAAATATCTGTTCAGTATAATATTAAAATACATGCTATGTTAAATATCAGTTCAGTATAATATTAAAATACATGCTATGTTAAATATCAGTTCAGTATAATATTAAAATGCATGCTATGTTAAATATCAGTTCAGTATAATATTAAAATGCATGCTATGTTAAATATCAGTTCAGTATAATATTAAAATGCATGCTATGTTAAATATCAGTTCAGTATAATATTAAAATGCATGCTATGTTAAATATCGGTTAAGTTATGTATAAAACATAAGCATTTTTTTTAAAAGTATAAAACGTCGATGTAAAAAGGTTCGTCAATATATGCCGTAATGCGATGATAAAATCAATGATAAGCCGATGTAACCCCCTCCCCTACACACACAAACACACAAACACACAAACACACACATCATCACATGTCGCAATAATCATGATTAAGCTCACCATAGTTATTGTGTAACTCTTTAGTAATACTATTGAAGTGGTGGGGGGGGGAGGGAGGAACTAGGTGTGTCGCGTGTGCTTCTATAGGTCATACACCCCATATGTCATACACCACATATGATATACACCCCATATGTCATACACGTATGGGAGTAGAGTAAACCTGAGAAATGGATGGACACAATGTATGATTGTAAGTAACTTTGTTATGCAAGAATACAAGATTTTATATGGCCTCATCAGACACCAGATGGCCATCATCCGATGGCCTCATCAGAGTCGCAGTGACAGACAGACAAACTGACAGAAGTACAGACGGATGGACGGACAGATGGACGGACAGACGGACGGACATCGATAAATACAGAATGACGGACGGACCGACGGGTGGGTGGACGAACGGACAGACAAACGAACAAACGGACGGATCGGCGGACGGACTGACAGACACTGTGACCTAATGTAAGAGCTTATTACAAAATTTCAAAATATTACCGCCCAATCATAATGATAGATACATATATTAACCGAATATTTAACGTCATCGTTTCGTACCATTAACTTCACCCCCCCCCCCCCCACCCCATGCTATTATCACGAATGCCCTTTGTTAAGGACATACTCAGCCCACCAGCTGTGCTTATATCACGCAGGCCTTTTGTTAAGGACATACCCAACACACCTTTAATGGCCTGAATCAGTTGCTCTCTTTGAATCTAACGGTTGACTAGCTGATACACGGAGATGGGAAATAGATATTGTTTTTTTTTAATAGTACAGATAGTAGGAAATAGAAAGTTTTCAAGCAACACACGTATGCAGGAAGAATTTTGAAAGATTTCACACACCACAGCCGTGCACATGATGTCGCAACATGTGGCAAATTAGAACAAAAGGATTTGGTATGGATCTAGATCTAGCGAGTTAGAACAAAAGGATTTGATATGGATCTAGATCTAGCGAGTTAGAATAAATTGATGTGATATGGATCTAGATCTAGCGAGTTAGAACAAAATGATGTGATATGGATCTAGATCTAGCGAGTTAGAACAAAATGATGTGATATGGATCTAGATCTAGCGAGTTAGAACAAAATGATGTGATATGGATCTAGATCTAGCGAGTTAGAACAAAAGGATTTGGTATGGATCTAGCGGATTAGAACAAAAGGATTTAGTATGGATCTAGCGGATTAGAACAAAAGGATTTAGTATGGATCTAGCGAGTAAGAACAAAAGGATTTGGTATGGATCTAGCAAGTAAGAACAAAAGGATGTGATATGGATCTAGCGAGTTAGATCAGAAGGATATGGTATGGATCTAGATCTAGCGAGTTAGAACAAAAGGATGTGATATGGATCTAGCGAGTTAGAACAAAAGGATGTGATATGGATCTAGCGAGTTAGATCAGAAGGATGTGGTATGGATCTAGATCTAGCGAGTTAGAACAAAAGGATGTGATATGGATCTAGCGAGTTAGAACAAAAGGATGTGATATGGATCTAGCGAGTTAGATCAGAAGGATGTGGTATGGATCTAGATCTAGCGAGTTAGAACAAAAGGATGTGATATGGAACTAACAACACTACTGGATGTGTGATTTCTGTTTTATTAATGGCTCAGTCGATCTATTTATACGCCATTTAGCGTCATGGGAGGGGGGTATATATTTTTAAACACATATATCGTAGGTATAATTTTTCCTTTAGACCAGTCGCCCCACCCAGAGCATTGGCCACCACTTGGTCAGGATCTTGATCACACGTGTCCTCCTCTCTACCTGTCCCAAGGTGCTGCCCGTCTTCTTGATGTCCTCGTGTATTCCTGGCCGACAATTTGTCCTGTGGGTTCTAGGTAAGGACCTGTCCTGTCGTGCTGGATGCTGAGGTATTTTGTCTGAGGTATTTTGTCTGAGATATTCAGAGACGTTTTGTCAGAGATATTCTGTCCTGAGATATTTTATCTGAGATATTTTGACCTGAGATATTTCTTGTAAGATTTTTTGTCCGGTTTAGTCCTTAAATCTTAAGTCTCTGAGATCTTTTGTCCTTGAGATCATTTGTCCTTTCAAATCTTAATTTACAAAAGTCAATTCGAGACAAAGCATTCACAACACACTAAAAAGATTACACGTTTTGTTGTCTTCATGAAGCTAGCTGTATCTTTCAGAGATTTGTTGGAACAGGAAGTATTCAGCGAGAGATCAAAAACATTGCTGCAAGTATTATAAGAAGTCAAATAAGAAATCGGCAAGCAAAAATTACCCCTCACTCAATTGGAGAAAAGCTCATCAAAGCCGACATGTTCAAGATGGTGATAATAATTTTTGAGATTTCCTGTGTAGATATAAAAGATACCTCTGCTTTCCTTTTAATTGCGGCAACAATTCTTAGATTTGCGGAACAATATCTCAGTGCGTAGGTTATTTAGTGGGAAATGGCTCACACTATACGCTCTTACCAAAATGTGACGTTCAAAATTTCGTTCTATTTGTGTTTACATAACTCTGTGAGAGTGGGTGTTGAACTCTTCTTCGAGTAAAAATAATTAAATGTTGAGAAATTTATGGGATAGGCTAATTTTGAAAATAGTTAATAACGTGCTACTTCAACCATCGCGTTAATTAATAAAAGTAGTTTTTAGATAAAAAAGTGTTCTAAAAACTATAGTGATTGTGCTTTAATTTCCTAATTAAAATATCTTGTATGACTTTACGGGGTAACTGGGTCACTTGACTTTTATAAAAGAAGTCGACACCCGAAAAGCTTGGGAATACGTGCGCAATACATACCCCCTTTCTCCATATAACACAGTATATCAAATGATAATCCAACTCCTACCCCCACCCCTCTCGTGGTATAAATCATGTAGACATACACAATCGATTGGGGTCGTCGCGCCCACTGACTCGCTCAGACGTCATAACCTAATATCTATTTTTGTACTAGGTCATGAATAATATTTCGTTCATTTAAAAACATTTGCTTTGATGATATAGCTGCTAAAATATACTTTTTAAAAAAAATGAAGCTTTAACAGATGCTATCTATCACGAGGAACTGGGAGTGTAGATTTGACGTAGGTTTTACACAATTTATTTTAAACTGCTGAAGGGGGGTCAATGGACGGAAAATCTTGAACTACCTGCAGCGAAGCAGCTACAGAGGCAACATGTGTTTATGCCATTATCTAAGGTATGCAGGGGGTGGGGGTGCACCACCATGTAATGCACGCTTACATCATTGCCGCACGTTCACGCTTGTGTGTGCATAGAGTTCTCTCCGAGATGTTGGCATGAATGAAACGTCTTCACGTAGCGAGTTCAGCTAGATCAGGGCAAGCAGGGCGATAGTATCGTTGGTGTGGAGTTTAAAATAGAGGGCGCTCTACATTCGACACCGTTACAATTTGTGGGTATTTTCTTTTGCCATCTTGAAAAAAAAAGTTTTTGTTAGGTAATATAGAGAGCATTTAAACTTATATAAAATATGAAGTGTTCATTTTATACATAAAGTATTTAAATTTTTGAATGTTCAAGAGTTAACGTGTAGTGTTTTTGGAATGTTCAATAGTTTATGCAAAGTGTTTTTTTTTTGGGGGGGGGGTGTTCAAAGTTTTATTTTATGAGAATCTTTTTAGAGTGTTCAAAAGTTAACGTGAAGTGGTTTTTTTTGGAATATTCAAAAGATTACGCGAAGTATTTTTGGAATGTTCAAACTATTATGCGAAGTAGTTTTTTTTTTTTGGGATGTTCAAAGTTTACGTGTAGGTTTTTTGGAATGTTCAAAAGATTATGTGATTGTTTTTTCAGAATATTCAAAGTTTTATATGAAGTGTTTTTAGAATGTTCAAACTTTTATGTGAAGTTTTTTTTAATGTTCAAAAATGTATGTAAAATTTCTTCGGAATATAATTTAACGATTGCTCGTCAAACAATTTGATTTGTTTCTTTGTAGTGGCTACATTTTAATTTTCTCTATTTTAGTTTACGCATCAGTGTAAAAATGCTGTTTTAACCATAATTTTTTTTTTCTCACACGCTTTCAACCCTTTCCACAAAAATCCAAAACATAACACCCAGAAAATGTTCCGTGTTTGTTTATTTTGATATGTTTTGTTTTGGTTTACTATCCTGGGTTTTTAAAAATCTGTTATGCAGTGGATTTGTTTTTCTAATTGTTCAGAAGAAGCAAGCTACAGCAGGAATAAGCTCAGTTTTGTTCAGTTATCACACCTCATCCCCGTCCATAGGGCTAGGGGTTATTTGGTCCAATCCTCGTTTAGTGTAGTTGGTGAATGCTTGACTGGTTGTTGCAAATCCTTCAATTTTAAGTCAAACCGCTCGAGTAAATTAACAGCTTATAAATTTGGAATCACCGCTTATTATTTTGATACATCTGCTCTAGATAAAAGTATACCAACATCCATGTTTCGTTTGACAGTGTCGCCTAGTGATTGAAGTGCCCACACATCTGGATATAACCACCTTGTCGTCTTGTGATAAAACCAGCCACACATCTAGATTTGACCAGCTGACCTCAAAATGTTCTGGCTAACTGACGCCCCATTGAGCTGGCTCCTGCTAGCGCTGGGCACCGTTTTGTTCCTGTACCTCAACAAACCGATGGCCCGTGGGTTGCCGCCCTCCCCAGGGCTGTGGCTCCCTGTGGTCGGGCACCTGTACTTGATGGAGAAAAACCCAAGGCAGCAGTATTTGAGCTGGCATAAAAGGTTGGTCAGAGTTACACGATTTCTTGATTTCGCTTATTTTCCGTACATTGATACTAGACGCAAGTAGGGTTTCTTTTAGACATTCTTCTTCGGGGAGGGGGGGGGACTTGAAACTTCCGGAGGATAGACGGACAATGGTAAAAATATATATATTTTCTATATAAATTATAGTTTTTCAATTTCGGTCGAGGGGGGTGGGGGGTGGGAGGGTAAGGGAAACGATGTACGTGTTTGGGGCGGGGCGGGCGGGGGGGGGGCAGGTAGGTGCTCCAACGGACAGAGTTTCTTTTAGGCAACTCTTTGGGAGCTGGAAATTGCAATTCGAGCACGCCTACCACTCCCACCCCGCCAAATAAAAAAAATATCATTTATAAAGAAAATGTATACTTTAACCAGGGTCTCCCCCCCCCCCCTTCCCACATCTGGAGAGAAAAAAAGTCTGATACCGTGCACTAGAGAGATGCATGAAAGAAACACCGTGCGCCCGATTAAGCGTCCACTGAAGCGGCCTACAACCCGTTGATCTAATTTCTCCAGATAATCATAAAACTTTACCCTATCCCATCCCAACTACATTCTGGCAGCTCTAACCTTAACACTATTCTGTTTTAGCCACACGCTCCCACATAGCCTCATGATCTAGCCACACGCTCTCACATAGCCTCAGGGTCTAGCCACACGCTCCCACATAGACTCAGGGTCTAGCCACACGCTCCCACATAGCCTCATGATCTAGCCACACGCTCCCACATAGCCTCAGGGTCTAGCCACACGCTCTCACATCTCAGGGTCTAGCCACACGCCCCCACATAGCCTCAGGGTCTAACCACACGCTCCCACATAGCCTCAGGGTCTAGCCACACGCTCTCACATCTCAGGGTCTAGCCACACGCCCCCACATAGCCACAGGGTCTAGCCACACGCTCCCACATAGCCTCATGATCTAGCCACACGCTCCCACATAGCCTCAGGGTCTAGCCACACGCTCTCACATCTCAGGATCTAGCCACACGCTCCCACATAGCCTCAGGGTCTAGCCACACGCTCCCACATAGCCTCATGATCTAGCCACACGCTCCCACATAGCCTCAGGGTCTAGCCACACGCTTCCACATAGCCTCAGGGTCTAGCCACACGCTCCCACATATCATCAGGGTCTAGCCACACGCTCCCACATAGCCTCAGGGTCTAGCCACACGCTTCCACATAGCCTCAGGGTCTAGCCACATGCTCCCACATAGCCTCAGGGTCTAGCCACACGCTCCCACATAGCCTCAGGGTCTAACCACACGCTCCCACATAGCCTCAGGGTCTAGCCACACGCTCCCACATAGCCTCAGGGTCTAGCCACACGCTCCCACATAGCCTCAGGGTCTAGCCACACGCTTCCACATAGCCTCAGGGTCTAGCCACACGCTCCCACATAGCCTCAGGGTCTAGCCACACGCTCTCACATCTCAGGGTCTAGCCACACGCTCCCACATAGCCTCAGGGTCTAACCACACGCTCCCACATAGCCTCAGGGTCTAGCCACACGCTCCCACATAGCCTCAGGGTCTAGCCACACGCTCTCACATCTCAGGGTCTAACCACACGCTCTCACAAAGCCTCAGGGTCTAGCCACACGCTCCCACATAGCCTCAGGGTCAGGGTCTAGCCACACGCTCCCACATAGCCTCAGGGTCTAGCCACACGCTCTCACATCTCAGGGTCTAGCCACACGCTCCCACATAGCCTCAGGGTCAGGGTCTAGCCACACGCTCCCACATAGCCTCAGGGTCTAGCCACACGCTCCCACATAGCCTCAGGGTCTAGCCACACGCTCCCACATAGCCTCAGGGTCTAGCCACACGCTCCCACATAGCCTCAGGGTCTAGCCACACGCTCCCACATAGCCTCAGGGTCTAGCCACACGCTCCCACATAGCCTCAGGGTCTAGCCACACGCTCCCACATAGCCTCAGGGTCTAGCCACACGCTCCCACATAGCCTCAGGGTCTAGCCACACGCTTCCACATAGCCTCAGGGTCTAGCCACACGCTCCCACATAGACTCAGGGTCAGGGTCTAGCCACACGCTCCCACATAGCCTCAGGGTCTAGCCACACGCTCTCACATCTCAGGGTCTAGCCACACGCTCTCACATCTCAGGGTCTGGCCACACGCTCCCAAATAGCCCCAGGCAGAGCCGGCGTTAGGAATACGCGGGGCCTAGGGCCAACCATCCGCGCGGGGCCTTTCCATTATATATGTATATATATATATATATATATATATATATATATATATATATATATATATATATATATATATATATATATATATATATATATATATATATATATATATATGTATAAAGACCTATATAATGTGATGTACACATAATAACACAAATGTTTTGGAGTTTATAAGCTAATGTCAAACTTTCCACTATAATAACAGATTTTTATCTCTCCCATGTATTAACCCAATGTTCGTAGTTGTTTTTTTTCCTTTGCTAAGATATTAAATCACTTTTAACAGTTATGTAATTCATACCAAATCACTTAAGAAAATTTAATCACGTGCCGAATAATTAGGAAAATAAAGTTTACAATACAGCGAACTCGGCCTGATGTATCAAAACAGTATAGACTTCAAAATTTGTTTAGAATTCATACAATATTTTAAAACCAAAATCATTATTGTCTTAATTATTGAACGGGTGAATCCTTAAGGTGACACAACATAACAACAGTTTTAACTTTCTTCCAAAAAATAATAATAAATCACTCTGTTTAATGCCGCCTGATATAGATCCTAAGCCCCCCCCCCTCCTCGTCGCCCTCCTCCCACCCCTCTGCACGCAACTGAATGTTAATTTTGTTATACCAAGACAAGTAGGCCTACACATAGAGTACCCCCCCCCCCGAAAACGAAATGAAATTTATATAATTTATAGAGAAAATATATACTTTTAACAGTGTCCGCCCCCCCCCCCCCCGAAGAAAGTCTACCGCACCCCCCCCCCCCCCCGAAAATTTCAAGTGCCCCTCCCCCCCGGAGAAAAAAGTCTGGAAGAAACACTGTACATATACGACATTATACGACATCTACAACAAGAAAGTCAGGACTAGAGTTCATCAGGTCACTAACTGTCTACTATAGACATCCCGTCTGCTCACTAAAAGGACGTCTTCATCGGTCCGCATACAATAGGGTATCTCTTTACGTCGTGGGCTAATTCTCGACCGCCATCTCCAGTCAGCTCAGGTCAAATGCCAGGCGACCGTACCCTACACAAAGGGTAGGTGTGACACTATTTTTGTATCGAATTACGGCCTGTCCCAGTTCAGGTGGGACTCACCAACATCAACCGTGGCCTCAGTTATAACAATCAACAACGTCGGCATTCCACCATTTAGTTTTTCCCAATTGAATTCAGCAACAATTTTTTTTAAGTTTACAAACTAATTCAGATAACAATGACATTGCTGAAGCGCGGGGCCCCTTCAAACGCGGGGCCTATGGCGACCGCCCCGTTCGCCACCCCCTAACGCCGGCTCTGGCCCCAGGATCTAGCCACACGCTCCCACATAGCCTCAGTCAGTTCTAGCTTGTCGTGTATCCACTACTCTAACCTGAGTCTCGCCCTAGACCTAAAACGCTAATGTAGCCCTGTTATAGTTTTATTGACGATACTATTGGCTTTCCTATTGGTATAGTCGCAGCATCAAAAGAGGCATAACATTTTATTTTTAAAGATAAGTATTTTACACGTGCTGCCTCCTCGACACGAATACCTTGACAGGGCGATAACCTGAGACTCTACACGAATACGTAGCGCTCGACACGATTACCTAAAACTCGACACGATTACTTGATGCTCGACACGATTACCGTAAACTCGACACGATTACGTAACACTCGACACGATTACCTACTTTCCGACACCGTTGCATTGTGGCCTACTTAAAACGAGGTCAAATTGTGCTTCGTTTTGTTTTTTTAGAAGAACTGTTGATTCTAAGAATAACATTTACTCCCCTAAATTCGGCTTAAATTATCCAGGCTTGTTTATTTTAGGGGAGAGGGGGTAATTTTTCAGGCGTGATCCTGTAATCTTTATATACAAACGGGTAAAATAATATGAGTCGTTTTGCAGGGTAAATGCAGGAAAACAAATTGAGAGAATTTTTTTCTGGCAAAACGTAAAAATAATTCAAGTCTTAAAGAGTTCATTTTTTTCAGGCTAGGCCCTGTAGTCTCTATATACCTCGGCAACAGACTTGCCATCATGCTGTTTGGTTATGATACCATTCAAGAAGCTTTTGTCAAGCAGAAGAACATTTTCTCAGAGAGACCAGATACTTACGTCACTAGGCAGCTCAGCAGAGATAAGGGTAACTATCATAGCCTTTTGTAACTCTTCTTAAAAAGAGGTTTCTTTTTTTTTAAATGCTTTTTAAATGTTCAGTTGAGTTAATCTTTCAGATATTTTAATAAAATTATTACATAGATACAGATATTCATGTAATAACTACCATACATATTATGACTGCTACACCACAAGTCTCGAGTTCGGATCCCCGGCTCGAGTCTGTAGAAGGCCTCAAAGTCAGAGGCGTAGCGAGGGAGGGGGGGGGGACGGGGGGACATATGTCCCCGGGCGCCGACCTTAGGGGCGCCAAAATGGGTTGGAAAAACAAATTGAAAGTTTGAAGGGGGTGCAAAAATCGAAAGTTTGAGCGGGGGGGGGGGGTGCAAATCGAATGTCTGAGGGGGGGGGGTGCAAACCTGATTCACGTTGGGGAAATAAAGGGATCTGTGCATAATGCTGACCACACCATGCCAAGGCCAAGAAACAAACTTTTTTTCCTCTGCCCTATGGATCGTTAAGTCTGAAAAGTGTGTTCTAGGCTAACAGTAACAGTAACTCTCACCAAACATTTTGAATGACAGGGTTCGTAGCCTGTGGTCATCAGTGGAAGGTCCAGAAGAAAGCTTCTCTCGAGATCCTTCGCCGTCTGGGCGCACAGAGCGGTGGATTAGAAGAGATAATCCAGGTCGGGATATCTCACTTTATCGATGAGGTCACACAGCTGAAAGGTCAAGCGTTCGACCCCCGGCCACTTTTGATGACCAGCGTGTCAAATGTGGTGACAGCCATAGCCTTTGGTCGGGAGTTCAGGTGAGTTCGACCTTGAACTTGTTCCTTGTGTTGTTTACGTCAGCGAGCATTGAACTAACCACCACATGGACAGAGTAAACGTGAGTGGGGACCTCTTACTGTCGTTATTCGGAGACCCAGTTGTTCAAATTGGAGGGTTTAGATCGCGTGGGGGGGGGGGGGGTGAAGTCAGACTTTAATACCTCTTGTGAGCTCATTTACCCCCTAACTGACCACTGCACAATGTGAAGCCACTAAATAATTCACTGCTCACTCCAAACAGCTGTTCCCTGTGCACATATAAATGACCACTGCCCACAAAGTGGTCAGTTACTCATGTTCAGATCCCTTCCCTCAGACACGACGACGCCGAAACAGCCGAGTGTGCACGAGTGCTGGGCGAGGAGATCGTCCACCATGATGGGATGGCTGCTCTAAACTTCCTTCCTTGTCTGCGTTATTTACCCTGGGATTTGTTTGGGTAGGTAACTACGGCAACAGCCGTCATCACAACTTATCTTAGAAAAACTGTTTGGTCATCATAACCCTAACTTTGCCTAAAATGTGAAGTGAAGTCCCTTTTCGATCTTGACGGTACATGGGGAATGTAAAGTACGGTAAAGGTCAATTATTTCTGTGGCCTCGTCTCATAAGGACAGGATGATGCAGCCTTTTGGTATCTTCCAGCCTCTGAACTCGGTATCGGAAGACGCTATTACACTTCTTCTTCGTTCTTAATTATTAGTGTTGAAGGGGATCGAGATGTATCTGCCAGTGGGGTTGAACGTGATACTGTTCGAATTTATCAACCATGAGCTTTTTGCCGACTCAACCACGCTTCCAACACAATTAAGCGTTACGTGTCAACTGGTTATGCGCCATTGAGGCCATCGACTCCGATTTCAGCCGGCTTTTCTTTTTGGATTTGCTTCCATAGCCTTTGTCCAACCAAGAACAAACTACAAGGCAGCAGTTGTTTAATTTTGGAGTTGTCTCTCCTAGAAGAGTGGCTGTCCCCAGCTAACGAGCCTCATCTGCCCGAGGGTTCGAACTCGAGACTTTTCGGTTTAGCAACCATGAGCATTACCGACTCAACCACGCCGACCCCTGACGCTGTTACACAACTCACACATTTTGACGATTTAACACATCACCCATACTGCACTATATAACAGTATAGTTAGCTCTATACCCAGTCGCATATGATTCACGTAACGTGAGTTAGATACCACCCAGCTCTGATGGGTACCTGACTTACGTAGTGTAATTTATAGAGGCGGCTGGTCATAGTGCTGACCACACTATCCCTTCTTTTTTTTTCTCCCTTAAAACAAGATATTTATTAATCAGCACACCAAAGTTGTACTAGACTGTGCCTTTAATTTTTTATTTTTATATTACAAGTTCAAAACTATCACACTAGTGTTACTCTCATATTGTTTCCTCATTCAGAAGATAAACATCCAAGTCACTATTTTAAACTAAATGAAAATTATAAACTTAGAAATGAATGTCAAAGTTTACGGCTCCGGGTTTATTGTAACCAATCAAACTTCCTTTTTTTCCAATACATTCACCAGCGAAAAACCAAAAAGCAATTTCTGGACCACACTATCCCTTCATTTATTTTTTTTTTTTTTTTTTTTTTTGTGGAAAAGATATTAATCAATCTTATGAACTCTTCATCAACTGCCCAGTAAATCGCTATGCCTAAAAAGGAACTTGACTAAGTCGACGGTATTGTGTACTTAGTTTTCCAGACAATCCATTTTAAAATCTCAAATAGTTTGCAGAAGGTGAAACGTTTATCGGAGCGGTTGGAGGAGAACTTGGTTAGGAAACAGATCCAGCTGTGTGATGACAACCACAGTTTCGTTTCGGAATACAAGAAAAAAATGGATCCAAACAAAAATACTGAAATTTGTGGTGAGTTGCATCCCTTTATTTTGTCTAAGTTTTTATCTAACTTGATTCCTTGTCCGTCGTGTCCGTTGTTTTTTTCAGAAATGTATCGGGGAAGTTGGAGGGGGGAGGGGGGGGATGCAGAGGCGTAGCAAGGGGGGCATATGTCCCCGGGCGCCGACCTTAGGGGAGCCAAAATGGGTTGAAAAAATAAATTGAAAGGTTGAGGGGGGTGCAAATCGAAAGTTTGAGGGGGGGAGGTGGGGGTGCAAATCAAAAGTTTGTCCCCGGTGGGCCGAGAAGGGTCGCTACGCCTCGGGGGGGGGGGGGGGGGGTTTGGACTTAAAATTTAAAAGGGGCATATGAAAAAATATGACTAAATATTCCAAAGGGGGGGGGGGGGACTGGTAGGCGGATGCCCTCCCGAAGATATGCCTAAAAGAAACTCTGGTCATGTCTGTGTTTTTGTCTGGTTCTAATTTTAAAAATATTTAATAAATTGTAATTACATTATCGTTTAACTCAACTTCCCTCTTTGTGGACGATCTTGCCCTCAATCATCTCATCAACCTTTACCGACACCGCAACAAGAACTGGTAGATTTACGCTAAAGCCCATACCATATGCCAATACAATGTTATGTTTTAACCCTGTCACCACTTTATGTCGCTTTATGCTACATCAGAAGAAAACCTGGTGGGTGTGGTCAACAACCTGTTTGCCGCGGGGACGGAGACAGTGACGACGACGCTGTGCTGGAGCCTGCTGTACCTGCTGCACAACCCTGCCTGTCTGGAGCGGTGCTGTGAGGAGGTCAGAGGTCACCTGGGGTTACAGCGTAGGGTCGAGTTTAAAGACCGGAAAACGCTGTTGTTCACCGCGGCGACCGTCATGGAGGTCCAGCGTATAGCTTGTATCTCACCGCTCAGTATCTTCCACACAGGTAGTTGTTGATACGGTGTTTTTTAATTGTTTGAGAATATTCATCAGCATTGCATAGGCCCTGCCTAACACTGATATTTAATATAAAGAAGCTTAAGTTGGAGTAATTGTAATTAGTATTACATTACACATATAAATATGTATGTATATTGATCGAGAGCTGTCTGTTATCTTCTTGTTTAGATATAATGTGCTATTATATAGGGCTGTATGGGTTAGTGATGTGTTAAATCGTCAAAATGTGTGAGTTGTGTAATAGGCATATGATCCCTTTAAAATATATATTATATATATATACACACACACACACACATATATATATATATATATATATGCATATAGGGCCTATATATATATATATATATATATATATATATATATATATATATATATATATATATATATTCAGCATCTTCCGATACCGAGTTCAGAGGCTGGAAGATACCAAAAGGCTGCATCATCCTGCCTAACCTGGACTCCGTCATGCTCTCAGAAGATGTGTGGCAGGATCCACACCAATTCAGGCCAGAGAGATTTTTACAGGAAGGAAAACTCATCAAAAAGGACGAGTTTATTCCATTCAGTATAGGTGATACAAACACATGCTAAAGCAGCGGCTTCGACTTTTTTCTTAGCGTCATTATATATATATATATTTTTTTCTTAGCGTCATTATATATATATATATATATATATATATATATATATATATATATATATATATATATATATATATATATATATATATATATATATATATATATAAAATGACGCTAAGAAAAAAAATATATAATAGAATTTTTTTATTTCTTACAGGTAGCAGAAGTTGCCTCGGAGAAAATATAGCAACGATGGAGCTGTTTCTCTTCATCACAACAATACTCCAAAAGTTTAACATTGTCGCTAAAGATGCTCATCACTTACCTCCCCTAGAAGGGAGATTCGGACTGTCTTGCTCCCCTTTTCCGTACGAGATTATCCTGGAGCCGATTGCCGAACTTTGTTGACCTTTTTTTTTTTATATCATTATCATCTTGTTGTCTGTTAAATTATATTGCTACTTTCTCTTTCTTATTGTTATTCTTAGCCTCGGATGTACGTGGGTAGTCTTTCACTATTAAGATTTTTTTCTTTACGTAATTTCACGAACTTTGTGATAATTTAAAATACATTATGGGCCTTAATATTGTGATACCGGTGGTGTGCATATTATTATATAATATATTTTTGTTGTATTAATTAAAATTAACTCATCTTGTGGTTCACTTCATTTTAAATTATTTTCTGTTCCACGATGTCTCTTGCTATAACCTCCCACCCCCTAAAATAACAAACGCAGGCCTTGGTCCTATCAATAAGCCTGATATATTTTATCCGGAATGCCTTTTGACGATCATCTACACCAAGTTCAATTATTTCCCGATAATTTACCCATATATCAAACTGTGTTTCTTTGCAGGTATCTCAATCCGTCCACCCGCCCCCTAGCGACGAAATTTGTAAAAACTATAATTTAGACCTCTATATTAAAAAAAATAAATACTTTTTCTATTGTCTACCTCCCCTCCCCGGGTGTTTCAAATCCCCCCCCCCCAAAAAAAATTTGAAGAACGCCCCTGGTGTTTTAAGTGTCTCCTCCGGAGGAAAATGTCTGAATGAAACCCTGATCAAAATCAGTAGCCTAGTAGTTCAGAATGAGGCTGACAGGATGCCCAAAGAAATCCACCTAAACATGAGAATTTGTATTGTAGTTTTTTAAAAAACCCGCTAATTTTTGTAGAATTGTGATAATTTTAAGGTTGTATGTGCTACCATACTTTATGAGTTTTTGGCGAATTATGCTAAAGAAAAAAGAATTCGTGAACTTATTTATGTGCAATACTATACTATCTTTGGGGGGGGGGGGGGGGGGGGGGGTGGGAGGTCGTCCAAAAATTACGACACACTCGTAGCAGGGTTAAGGGTCGTCTCTAATTTTGTGACGATGTGTGATGATGGGGGGGGGGGGGGGATGTTCAGATTGTGTGACGTCACATTCTTGCATTTAAAAAAAATGTTAGAAACTGAATTTAGCCGTTATTTCCCGTTTTTTTTAAAAGAAAATAAAAAACTAAATTTGTAAGCGAATAGATATTAATTGATTAATATACTCTTTCATGACCAAGCTCAGTCAATATTTTAGAAAGAAATCTATGTTAAAGAAATAATGAAACTGCAGTTTTGATGGGGGCTGAGGTATGACGTCAGTTTCGGGGTGGGGTGTGGAAATCAGGCTTTTTCTGACGATGCGTGGGTTAAAATCGAACGAAAAAAAAGTGACGTCATTTATGAACTCCCCCCCCCCCATGTGAGTTAATTAATTTAATGTTAGGTGTCGTTTTTGGCAAAGTTAATCACACAAGTCAGTGATGCGTGTCTCCTCTCCAGGTTTAACCTGACCTATACTGGTCATTGTCTAAAGAAAACTTTAGCCATTACCTTACAAATTCAAAGGCAGGCTACCTAATGTTGACTCGTACAAAAATGTTCAGTATTACATATGAGCAGCATTTTTCGTCACATTTTTAAGTAGCTCATTTTTACAAGATCATCTTGCTGAAGGGAAACAACTCAATTAATTAATAATTATTTCTTAGAAAGCAATGCTGGTTTCAATATTTTTGTGAAGATTGGAGGTGTGGGGGGGGGGGGGGGTGTTCAACTACTAAAACGCATAAGGACTAACCCTCGCACTCACTTGAAAAATTATCTAAGAACCATTGTTTTCGTGCCATATAAATGAGGATGTTTTTAATGAGCCGGCTTGATAATTTATTTTAATAAAATTGCAATATCCGGCAAAACTGCAATTTGCCAGTTTCATTATTTTTTTTTACACAGAATATTTTTCCCTTTTTTTTTCTGTTTGTTTTTTCACTATGGATGTTATCGAATGACATTACATCGTCAGATGACACAACACTCTTGATTGAGACGGGAGGGCTAGACTTGACAAAAGAGGTTTAGAAATTCTAACTTACTTTAAAGCTACAATTTTTCAAAGAACGAAAACTACTATCGTAAACATGTTATTGGAGGGGGGGGGGGTTAATTTTTTTTTTACAATTTAGGGTTTACAAAGGGGGAGTTACAAAGCCCAGAAAGGAAGGAGTGATAAATTCAAGTCTAAAGAAATGTTTTCAAAAAATCTAAAATGGGTGAACAAATGAGATCTTTAAAAAAAAAAAAAAAAAAAAAACAACTGCCCAGTTAAAGAAATCAGTTTCATCTTAAGCATTATTTTATTTGTTTTCTTTTACAAGGGCTTTAATTAATTCTAAATTTAACTCACTTTAAACTTGTGAAGTAAAATTCCTCCTTGTTAAACTAGGACCACTATTTTTGTTTCCCAGATTGTATCTTTGTCTTATTTTAATGCTGTTACTAAAACTGATGCATTTTTTTTTCATTTTTACTGACAAGTTCAAGTAGTGCATACTTTAATATTAATTATTATTTGGCTTGGTTACTAACATGCAATATGTATATAATATAATTATATCATAAATGTACTTTTAATAAAAATGTTACATTGAATACATTGTTATGTTATCAGCAACTTTACTCTGAGTGTGAAATGATTTAAAATTCAGTGATTTCAATTCACCTCACAAAACTAACGTGTTTCAGATAAAATCATAACCCATAAATGGGAGTCAATAAAACCACACTAGTAAATAAATCAACTGTAAAGTCCTTGTTTGGCTTACCAATCACAAAGGCTAGAAATACCAAGTGTATTTATGTTCCATCCAATATAATAGGTTACAGAACTGATGGCTTATCATCTGAAAAAGTTCCTTTTCAGACTTGAAGGGCAGATTGAGTTTATATCACCTCTGCAAGTGAAAAATGATTATATAATCAGAACTTCACACACCAGCCCTTTGCCCCTAGATCAGGGTGTTATGCGGGATGTGATGGCTTTGACCATATAGTCCCACCCACTGCCGTAAATTTGTTCTAGAGGAGTTAACTCCCATGATGAAACAGGATTGCAATTAGAGACCTAGAAATTGACTATGATTTTGAGAGTGGTGTACTTTTAATGTACAAACTAACTTATGATCTGTATTTTTTTTCATATTTAAAGTATTACGGTTCAATTATGCTTTAAAGTTTATATGATACTATGAATTTTTTTACAAATTTAAATTAAATTAATGTAGCTTTAAATTGAACTACTTTAAAATTTTATCATTACCAGTATTTTAAATTTCAGAACTTAAGAGTGATTATACAGGCTGATCTCTAGGGAACATAAATTATCAACAAGATAGAAATATTTGTAGGTTCTTTTTATTTAAGGTTACACTTTTAACAGAAGAAAATCCATAACATTACCACAAAAGAAAAATGTTAAGAAGTCCTCCTTCTTGCAATCAAAACTACAAAAAGTAAATTTACAAATACTTTAGCAGTAGTAATTAGTTTTAGTCCTCTACAAAAAGAAAAAGAAATAAAATTACAAGTTTATCCAACAGTTAAACTTTAATAAAGTCATCTGTCAAGCAATAAAAAAATAATGAATAAGATGCAGAGACTTAGTGGTCAGACAACTGACACAGTGTACTAAATCATTCCTAAACAATGACACAATAGTATCACTGCCCTCAAAGAAAAATTCACATAACATCCCTACACCTTTCATCTACTTAAATTGTAAACAAAACACCTTTCTGTTTACTAACTTATTGCATAAACGTTAATATCATAACACCCATCATGTGGAGCACTTTACAATGTAAAATCATGATAATAACTTTACATAACTAGTTTAAATTATAACTAGTAATATAAAGTTATCACCAGCAGGCAGTATTCTTATCCCCACTGAAACAACTTGTTGCATGATGCACAAAGTGAGAACCCCTTATTTGACAAGGACTGTCAAAATTCTTTCAAACTTTTAGTCTACTCTTTTAGAAAAGTGAGCATTCAGAGATATTATCTCAGGACTCTAGTTCATCCTGGCCTTGGCCAATCTATTAGAAACATCGGCCCAGTTGGCCACATTGAAGATTGCATTCACGTAGTCAGCTCGCACATTTTTATACTGCAGGTAATAAGCATGTTCCCACACATCAATGCCAAAAATAGGAATCAAACCTGAAACAAAATTCAAACTATTTCACTAAGACATCATACATTTATTGCTAGAATCTAAGATGTGTTTTTTATTTTTTTCCCCAATACACCTCCTACTTAATTCACCATGAACATTTTGATTAGAGAAAAACTGCAATAAGACTGTTATAATTTAGTTTTAAGATAATACATTTTATATTTTTAGATGCTGGAAAAGTTAGCCAACGTTTTTATTAAAAATAGGCTAATAAAATAAGACTTTCTAACAACAGCTTATCACAGCTTTTCCACAGCCAATACACTTACATGAACTTTAAATAAGCAAATAATCTGATACAATAGCGACCAGTAAACTACTTAATTGTAATGAATACTGCTTTGTAATGATAGGCCAGACACACTGTACCATGGAACAGTGACTTACAAATGAAGGTATTTTAAGTTTTATGTTACACCTAATTTGACTTAAAACGAATATGGATACCTGTTGTCGCAAAAAGGGGATCTTGATTGGCACAGGTAGCAATTCGAAGATGTCCATTTGTTGGACTGTAGCCCAGCCATCCCCAGCCCGAGCCTTGGATACCTACAGAGGCGGCCACAAGTTCTTTCTTCATCCGCTCAAAAGTGGTGAAATCGTCTTTAATCTGCTGCATGAGGTCGCCTGAGGGCTCGCCGCCTCCCTTGGGGCTCAGGTTGGACCAGAAGATTGTGTGGTTGATGTGACCTCCACCGTTGAACCTGAGAGCTGGCTGAAGACTAATGACAGTATTCAGATCTCCTGTTAGGACAAAGACAGCAGATATTCACAAACACACAAATACCAGAAATTATACAAATGTAAAAAATGGAATTTAAAATTTTAATTTTAATGTGTACAATATTTGGTAACATTAATACAGAATGAAATTCCAAATAACGTAAAAAAATATCAATGGGGACACAGCCAGCATATATGAATGATGCTGAGAAAATATATGAAGGGATTTAGATCTATAAGCTGTTGACTAAACTCAAAACAGATCAAAAGTTTACATTGATCCTGGACAACAAAGGCGGTGTTTCTTCTAAACTTTTTTCTCCCGGGGGGGGGGGGGGGGGGCGGCGGCGGCGGCCACTGTCAAAAGTATATATTTTCTTTAGAAATTATATAAATTTCATTTAGTTCGGGGGGAGGCAGAAATTTTTCGGGGGGGGGGAAGGGGGGGTGAAGAGATGCCTGGAAGAAACTCCGAACACAGGTAGACCAATTCAAGTTACCTTTGGCAACAGCTTCATTGAGCTTCTCTTCAGCAACATTCAGGTTGGTAACATAGGCCTGATGATGTTTTTCATAATGGAGTTTCATAATATCAGCTGAGATGTAGGGCTCCAGTGCATTGAAATCATACTTTAAGTCTGGCAGTGAGTGTTTCAGTCGAGTGGCTGATGTCTGTAGGCATCTGCAAAAATCATTATAAAGCTATGTTGTACTTTATATTATTAATATATATTACAGTTAGGCCTAATCTTATAAATATATGATATATATTATTATAAATTATATTGAATAGGCCTACAAAAATTAAAATAGCATATTTTTAGTAATAACACTGACAAAATACCCTGACAAAATAAACAACTATTGGCAAAATATAAAATTGGGAGACACTTGAGACAGGGTAGGGTAGGGATGGTTTTAAGTGAGATTTAAGATGAGTCAAGAAACATTTGAAAACTAGATTCTAAAACTGTTAGTGAATTTAGTGTTACTCACTAGATCTACCACTGTCTGTAGTCTCAGTTCAGTAGCTAGTGTGTAGTTTAGTTATTAGTTAGTTTAGACTTAGAGTTTAGTGTTAGATTTATTTTATTATAAAGTACTTTTATAGAAAGTTATATAAGGTACTAATCTATAGGTACTGAACACATATATAGATTCTTAGCCTACTTAAAAATGATTGTTTTTGGGGGGAAATACAAACAGTATTTATTATTAAATTGAAATGATACCTTTTTAATACGTGTGAAGCTGTTGACAACATTGTTGTTTTTGTCCGTCCTTGAATTCAGAGGTTAAAGTTCATGAACAACGAGTTAGGCCGACAGCCGACAGTACTTTACTTCAACTAGTTACTAAACACCGAAAAGATTATTGCGCATCGCAAAGTACTTAAACATACTTATAACGATACTTGTTTTTTTAAAATAAAAGGATTAATAGGCCTAATACTATTATTATATGTACTAGAATCTATAACATGTATGGGGATGTGCTACGTCGGAGATGGGGGATCTGATAGGCCAATGTTTTTTAAACAAATATTGAAAATATTTTTAAAAAGTTTTTTCCCCTAATATACTTAGACAGAATTATTTGGGGGGGGGGGGGGGGGGAATCGGTCGTGTGTTTGTAGAAAAAGTGGTGGAAGAGCGGGGGGGGGGGGGCTCAGAATAAATTGAATCAAATTGTTGCGCATTGGCAGCCTACATTAGGTCTAGCGGTCTACCCTTAATCTCGTTTATTTTTCGAGCTGTACATAAAATTAAATCTGATCTGCGTCAAATTGTGTTGGTTAAAACAAGAAAACAAAATATTGTAGATCTAGAATCTTGTTTAATTTTAGCCCGTTTACATTATATTTTTGGTATTAATTACCGTGCACATATTTGGAATGGCTCGATGAGCATGTTACACAATTGGCGTACACATTTTGTACCTAAATATTATAAAACTTTTCAATAGTTTATATTGAAAACGTAGACGATGAGTAATGTTAGGAAATGAATTTTAGCTGTAATTTTGAGTTTTAGGTAGAAAATGATTAAAATACTCAGTCAGGATTTAAAGAGAGAAAAAAAATCGACGTTTTTTTTTTGCAATTTTGAGGGAGGAGGGGGAGGGGGGGGGGTTGTGGGGTTATAGCCTGAGGCGTGATGTCATTTTCTGGCTTTTTGTGATAATGTGTGACAGAGGGAAGGAGGTGGTAAAAATCGTAAAAAAAAACGTGACGTGATTTATGGATGACCCTTGTAATAAAATTTTGAGGCTGTTATGTAAGTTATTTCTTTGAAGTCTGATAATCATAATGCTTTTAAAGTTTATAAATATGCTAATAAAAACACCACCCATATTAATAAACACCAACTATTATTTACAATTCTCATGAAGTCAATCAAAATATTTCTTTAAAGATATTTGTCACTTTTTCTGAGATTTTTTCCTAACAAAAACTGACCATTTTTTCTAGGTAACTTTTTTATTTTATTTCTGTGACTTTTTCCCGCTCATTGGTCCCCAACGTCCTAATTTTCAATTAAAATTTTAATGGGCCTAAAACTAAATAGATCTAGAATCTAGATCTATGTATTTGCACGATCCCTAAGCTTGTTAGAATAATTAGATTCATTTAAGGCCCAAAAACATTTTAAATTGAAAATGCCGATCACACTTTTTAAACTTTCCGGAAGCCGCCGATCGACAAAAATAAACAACTCTAGCCAAATCGTTTTCTAACTAGACTAGGTAAAGTATCTAGAAAAAAGTTGGTAAGTAGACTAATAAAATTATTAGATCTAGATCTAGAATTAGATCCAAGCCTAAATTGAAAAAAAATTAAAATATCGGTCTCGATCTGCTAATTTTAAGTACAATTAGAGTTTATTATTAGAGCTAACTAAAAAAAGTAACTAAACATTTTCTGATTTTTGTAAAACTCCGTTTGATTTTTGAGGACCGTTTGAACTGGCATAACCGCGTTACCTTTATTTAAAATTATTTTAGCCGCTTCACGCACGTTCACCTCCCCTCCAGGCTCCTGTTGAGCATATTTTTATTTTAATTAGATCTAGAGTATCATCTAGAGTAAAGTTCCACGCGCAGTTAAAACCCGGGTGCGACCATCGCCTGTTTATCGCTTTGTACTATTACTTCGTACAATATTTGTTTTGATGTTTTATACGAAACTACCGATATCTGCTGTAAACCTGTCCATTTCTAAATATATACAGGTCAAATTCTTTTGTTTTTCTCCTTCTGGAAGTCGAGTTTTTAAATTTATAAGTTTCGAGGTATGACGTCGTAGGCGATTCTAGTTCCCCCTATGAAAAACACTAGGTCCCGGATGAGATGAATAAAACCAACCAATCAAAGCTTTTTATAACTAGGTTAACTATAAATAGCTTCTACAATATGTGCGGGACACTGTACATACGATAGATAAGGCTAATAAAGCAACCTGATAGGTGAATAGGGGTGGCCGCAGCTTGGGTAACGATTTGGGTGGTTTCACCTCGCTGCGTAACTAATGACTTGAGCTAGACTAGCCTAATTCTAGATGCTCTATATTTCAAGCTAAGCCTAGAATCTGTATAATTTCTTTTTTTTTTCTGCTGTTTTAAATTATTTCGATCATCTACTTCTTCTAAATCTAGTTTGTGTCTCTACATACAAGCATATCTAAGCAAATGTTACGTTATGTCTTGTTAGTGGTTGTTACATCCCTTTGTTATGATTATTATAGTTGCGTCCCTTGAGTCATCACTGGGTCAACTTTTAATGTCGTTAATTAATTTAATTAACATGTTTTTAATTTGGTTTTGCAATCTATTAATTAATAATACAATCAACAACACGTTTAAAAGTGTAAAATATTTATTTTATTTATTAAACTAGGATTAAAACGTATAAAACATGATCGTTATGCAAGCCGGTTCAGGTGGCCGCAGGAAAAAATAAAGACGGGAAAAAAATATCGCAAGTAGCACGTCACTAAAACATGAATATCTCAAATTCAATGCGTAGGAATATAAAATGATTGATACATATTAAGAGTAGAAAGGCAGAGGAGTAATATAGTACTTTGGGTTTGTTTCTGTGTTAAACGGTTACAAAATAGCGCCCGATGAAAGTCGGGAGTTCGCTATGTGTGACCGGTTGTGGAACTTCACTCTAGTAATAATTAGGCCTATTATAAACAAACAGAAACACACAAAAACATTAATACAATATGCTCAACCAGATGTGAATGTGAAGCGGCGAATAAAATACGCTAAGGAGATTTAACTAGCCTAGTTCTAGATCTACTTCTTAGCTTAAGCTATTTTTTATGAATGTGTGTGTTCAATTAGTAGAAAAGGTAAAAAAAATATAAATAAGCATATAGATCTAGGTGATTAGGACAGTAGTTTAGTCTGTGTCACAAGTGTGATCGTCAACAGGAGAAAAATCCCTACATGGTGGAGGGTTCACAGTGATTTCACATCGACTTTAATTTAATTTATAATTATCAGCATAGTCATAGCTTGAGCAATTGCTATTTGAGATTATGGTGGCTTTGGCGTCATTGTGAGTTCATATAAGTATTTTATAGTAAATTATAGTATGCAAGATACTTGTATATGTAGCAATACAAACTTAAACCTTTTTGCAATAATGAGTTTTGTACTTTATCCAATTGAATCAACATGATAGGCAAACTTTGAAAAAAGTAAACTTTCAGTGTAATATGCTTTAATTTAAACTGTTAACTAATTGGCTATCTTGTATTTTTATAATTTTTAGGGTCAGCAGAATGTCTGAGGCTTCTTTATCACCTAAAAGGGTAAGTTAATGACCAGCCAATTTGTTGTTGAATATTGTTAGCTTCATGCTTAGTAACTCACTTTTATCACATTTTTAAAAATCTCAACTGTCTTATTACATGGCTTGTATTGCTTTTATGTCCAACATAAAAAAATGACATGATCCTATTTTCATCTATAATTAAAATAACTTTGTTTCAGCCTCGACTTGATTTTGAAGATGGATCTGAAAAAGAGGATCGTTTTGATAAATACAAGTAAATGTTTAAATGTGCATACTAACTACAGTTTACAGACGGATAAAGATCAGATACTTTTTCTTATTAGGGACAATTTAAAATCATGAAAATCCATTTTTATCATCAGTAATTGCAATTAATATGATCATTATCTTAGCACATGATCAAAAGTTTTAAGAATTAGGATCTAGGTGGTATAATAGTCACATTTGAAAGATAAGATACATTTTTTTAAGTTAAACTGTTTGGTTAAAGCTTACACCAGCAGTCTTTTGCCTTTTTTTCTAGATATTTCTTATTTAACAATGTTTTCTTTGTCAAACACGTTTTTTTAATAACTATAATACCAGTTTTAAAGTATGTCTTTTTACATCTTACTTCATCAGGAACAGAGATCATGATGATGTGAACAGTTTTCTCCACTCTAAACACAGAAAACGTTCAGATCAAGGTATCTGATTTTTATGATATATTTAAGTTTTATTTTTTAAACATTTACCCATTCAACTACACCCCAGCTATAGGACAGTTTCTGCATTTGAGAGAAAAGAGAAATAGAATATAAGCAATTCAATGAAGTATATTTATGTAAACATGTACTAGTATTTATTTTACCATTGATTACAAATGTGAAGTGATCTCAAATGCAAAAGCCATCAGATTGCTCACATTAGTAAAAAAAAATCTTATCCAATGTTGACAAAATTAACCACATTTTTTATTTGCTAAGGGTTTGTAACAACCTGATTTGTTTATTTATATTTTTTATCTATTGGTTAAATCTTCTATGTTTAGATGAAGATGAAAATAAAGATGAGGATATTAAAAATAAAGGTGTTCACATGGATACAGCTAGGAGGGAACACACTTTAGTCATGAGGTTAACCAACAAGGAGCAAGAACTTCAAGACTGTATGGTGAGTTATTTCCCTTAGAGAAATTGATGAGTACTGTATGTCAGTTTTGACAATCACAACAAAAATGCAACAATTTATTGACCAATAATGAGATATTTTAGTAGCATAGTATCATTAAAAATGTGTAAATGTTCAAAAAGGTTAATATAAACAAGCATCTTGGCAAGATCTTCAAATTGTAAAAAACCTTGTCTGAAACAATGATCAAATTAAAGAAAAAAAAACTACATAGAAAAGAGCATAGAAAAGAGATATCTTATCTGGTGATTTGTGTTGATTTCATATTCTGCATTTTTGCAAAATTTTATACTGCTTTATTTGATTTAGATTATTTACATGTTTTTAAAATTCTGAAACATTATTGTGGTTTTATTTATTTTAGAACCAAATTCAAGAAATGAAACAGGCCCAAACACAAAACACAGCCCAGCTGCGCTCCATGCTGCTAGATCCTGCCATAAACCTGGTGTTCCAGCGCATGGCTAAAGAGATGGATGAACACAAAGAGAAGCTCAAGCAGAAACAAAATGAACTTAGCGCCTGGAAGTTTACACCAGACAGGTGAAGATACATTCTTTACATTGGTGGGGTTTGGTGGCTGGATTAGTAGTCCAGATACATCTTTACATTGTTGGGTTTAAGTTTGGTGGCTGGATTAGTAGTGCAAGCCAGGTTTACACCAGACAGGTGAAGATATATTCTTTACATTGTTGGGTTTTGGTGGGTGGATTAGTAGTGCAAGTCGGGAAAGGTATATGGATAATTCTTTTAATCTTGAGATTTATGTGAACATAAGTGAGATTTCTATAATAAACATTTGGGTTTATTAAAAAAAGCAACAACAAAAAATGACAAAAAGTATAGAAAATATTGAGTTTCATATTGTCAGCATTTTTAACTACATTTTATTAATCCTTTTTACTTATTTATTAAAAAGTTACTTAATACGTGATTTAAATTTTATATTACATTTTAAATATGCTACTCATATTACCAAACACAAACAATAAAGATTTGGAAGCCACATATTAAGCATTGTAGTGGTAAGTTTAAGTTATTTATTGTATCTCAACTGTATGGACATTGAGATATGGCTGTTATCGCTCTACCAAGACTGGAGTCAGTTATAAGGTTGAACTATCTACAGCCAAACAGGCATGCGGCTGATGGCAAGATGTCGAGTGCTGTTACAAGAAAATGGTGAGCTGGGCAAGATGATCTCATCTGGTCGCACTGCCAGACTTGAGGGGGAGATAGCTCTTCACAAGGCTTTGGTCACTGAGATGAAAAAGAATCAAAAAGGTAAAATGACAATTGAGCTGTAGAATATGTTGGCTGTAAAAACTGTTTTTCTATAGCATTTATAACAAATTTAGCTAAAAATCCCAATGTTGCAGTCTGTAAACAAAGTGGATAAATTTTCAGGATGTATAATAATATCATGCAACTAGTCTTTTTTTCTTAATTATCTTGTTTTAATTAGTTACCCTTCCATTTTTTTAGTTTAAAATATATTTATCTGATTATGAAATAATTTTTGTTTAAACAATTAAATAGTTTTTCGCCTTCTTTTTTTTTCATTTTTTTTTTCAGTTGTATTAGTTTCTAATATTACTATATACTATTCAGTTATGTTTATTATTTTAAAAAATATTCCAATTGAAATTTCCTCCTTTTTAAAAACACTATAAATGAACTGTTTATTTCCCAGAATTGGATGAGTTCCTTCGTGAGTTGGATGTTGATGTTGAGGGCATGCAGGGGATGATCCTCATGCTCCAGCAGCAACTGAAGGACGCCAGAGACCAGATAGCTCGTCTACAGCAGGAGAACGAGCAGCTGAGGAAAGCACCGGAGCCGGCCAGCTGGCCCAGCGAGGACATCGCAGCTGCCGACACACCCCTCGCTGACTCCCACGCTTCTCCTGCCGCTGTGGCTGGTCAGACAGAGACTGAGGTGGACACGGTCCCAGAGGACTCTGGTGTAGAGGGGCTGACTGCAGCATGTGGGGATAACCCTGAGCTCACAGACACACAGCACACAGACTCAGATATTTCTATAAAGACAGAGGACGATAAGTCACTTTTACCTGGTCAAGGATTATGAAATATAGCGTGAGAAGAGACTGGTGTTGCGTGAATGATTTGTGTAAACCTGAGTGGGTGTTTTCTGTTTTTAAGATGAATTCTAGGATTAAATGTTATTTGGTGTTCATTTCTGGTTATTTTTTGTATTTTGTCACTGTGACTTATAAAGAGTTTTAGCCAGTGATGCTTTTATTTTGAGCCTGTGTTATGGAATTTGACTGTGATTTATGATCTGACTTAGGATGACTGTGATTTATGATCTGACAGGATGACTGTGATTTATGATCTAACTTAGGATTGGGATCTAACCTGTGTTCCTCAAACCAGAGCTCATCTGTCATGATAGTTATGTCCAGATAATTCTGAGCTCAAATAACATGAGCAAACTATAGCTCTTTTGTCATGCTTTAGTTATGTTCATTTAGTGATCTTTACTTCCCACTAGATGTAGGATGTAAGGTCAGTGACCTTTATTTCCATCTAGGTGTGTCTATCAGTGACCTTTACTTCCCCTAGAACTACCTTAGGATGTAAGGTCAATGACCTTTATTTCTATCTATGTGTGTCTGTGTATGTAAGGTCAATGACCTTTACTTCCCCTAGATCTACCATTAGGATGTAAGGTCTAGCTTCCCCTAGATCTGCATCTGTTTGTAACTTATTGTAAGTACTCAGTAAATGAAACATGTTCTATCTAGCACATGAAGTTTATAGCCAATCTTTTTTTCTTTTGGCCCTATTCATCCCCCAGTGCCCCATTTACAACATCCTCCCATGATTTTCTGACCCTTGCTTTTTTTTTTTTCTCTATTTTTCTCACAATTTTGATTGTTTTAGACTTTTCTGTCCTCGTGTTTCTCTCTTCCCTTTGATCTCTGTGGATTCCTTGATATGCCTTGTCTGGTATACGTTACCAGCATCCTCAACATCTCCATCTTCGTTTCCGAATTTCTTGCCGCATTCGGACAAGTGTCCATTGGGTTCTTTGTCGCATTCATTCAAGTGTCCATTCGGGCAAGTATCCGGAAAAACGGCATTCAGGCAAGTGTCCATTTGGGAAAAACGGCATTCGGACAAGTGTCTATTAGGTAGTTTGTCTCATTCAGTCAAGTTTCCGTTTGGGCAAGTATCCATTGGGTCCTTTGTCGTATTCAGTCAAGTGTTCATTCTGGCATGTGTAGCATTCGGGCAAGTTTCCTTTCAGGAAAACGGCATTCGGACAAGTGTCCATTCAGGAAAACGGCATTCGGACAAGTGTCCATTCAGGAAAACTGCATTCGGGCAGGTTTCCTTTTGGGAAAATGGCATTCGGGCAAGTATCCATTGGGTCCTTTGTCGCATTCAGTCAAGTGTCCATTCGGGCAAGTGTCCGGAAAAACGGCATTCGGGCAAGCGACCATTCAGGAAAATGGCATTCGGGCAAGTTTCCATTTGGGAAAAACGGCATTCGGACAAGTGTCTATTTGTTCGTTTGTCGCATTCAGTCAAGTGTCCATTCGGGCAAGTGTCCATTCGGGAAAAACGGCATTCGGACAGGCGTCTTTCATGCAAAGGGAAGGCTTCCGTAAGAAGAAAAAAAAAATCACGGAAATAATTCAGCTTCAGACTATTCAGAGTTTTGTATAATGACAATGAAGTATTTATCAAATTAAATCTGATAGTATTGTTAAAAGTGAGATGAAACATAACAAAATATCGCGAACTGTGATGGTGCTCATCAATTTTGTTGTTGTTGTTAGTTTCGGTAACAATTTTGTGTGTGTGTGCATTCTTTGGCTAATTTAAAAAGTACTAAAATCGATAGCCTGATTGATTTGGTGAGGTGAAACCAAGCGTTGTCCCATAATAAATTAGTCTTGACCACCCAATTTTCAAAGCCAAGTGACACTCTAGTAATTAAAAACCATAATTAAAAGTCAGCCCATGCAATCGTTATCTAATGTAAGTGTCGTTACTTAAACTTTTGTAGCCTAGGGGCTCGTAGAAAAAAAAGTAAAAGAAAAAAAATCAGACATAATGGTGCACATAGTTTTGATTGCTGTATAAACCTACACGGGAACTTGAATATATGACGAGAAATTAAATCGAATGATCGACCACGCATTCTCTGCAATTTGAATATAACCCTCTTTGTTTTGTGGTGGTTGGGCTCTATAAATTAAAATACATTGTTCACGTGTTCACAAAAATTTAAAATGTATCTAGTTGGACTGTCGGTATGTTTAAGACTGCTGGACGTTTTATTTTAAAGATTTTTTTTTGTTTTGGAGTGCAGGTTGAAGGATGGTCTAACTCTAAACGAAACATTTTATGTTCGTCTTCATTGTTCATCTGTTTGTTTAAAAGAAAAAGACATGTTTTAATTAATTTAAGGGGTCGTCCATAAGAAAGAGCGAGGGGGTTTGAGACCGAGGTGTGAAGTCATTTTAGGGGGGAGGGGGTCTGGCTTTTTGTAACGGTGTGTTACGGAATGTAACGGGCGAGGGACAGGGGGGGGGTAGTAAATGGTATAAAAACGGGACGTCATTTATAAAAGACCCCTAATTCTACTGTCGAATTCTGTTGGAATAATACCTAATAAAGGATGAGAACAGGAGAGCCAGGAAGGGGGGGGGGGGTGTAAAAAAATTGTCTGGAACAACGATCTGCAAGCCGTGTTGCAGAAAAGAGGAAAATGTAGGGATGCCTTGTTCCAATCCAAGCCCAGAAATGTATGTGCACCCTCCCCCCACCCCAGGAGAAAAAATGTCTGAAAGAAACACTGTTCAAGAGTATAACCTCAGACCTCAGTTAAAAACGATTTTAAAAATGTGTTTACTTACCCGTGAAGTATGAGTAAAAAAAAACTTTTGCTGATTTGATTAAGGACGAGGCTAAAAAAAAATGAGTTAAAATTTTGTTTTCGGACCTGCCGTTTCCCACCTGATCCAAATGTTGGTGGAGCCTCCCCTGGCGGGCAACAGCTTTGGTGTGGGCCCCTGTCACTGGGGGTGGTTTACGGCAGCTGGGCCGGACTTATACAACCAGATTATCAAAGCAGCTGATGATAGCGAGGAGTGGAGAGGGGCAAGATGGACTTACGTCTGCTTCTCCTGCTAGCGCTGGTCAGTATTAAAATAATTATTTTTTTAAAATTATAATTATTCTAATAAAATATTAAGCCTGCTTTTCAATTAAATGTTATCAAATTCACAACCTTATTACATTGAGGATGACGAAAACCTAACAAAATTAAGTTTTATAATTAGCAAACTAAAAAATAAACGGCCGTTCAATCATAATGTGAAATTTTTCGAACGACTCATACAGGTAGGTGTGACGACAAGTTTAGTATTTTATATTAACGATATTACATAGGGACCCCCAATTTTATTTTAAAATTAATAAGGAATTTAAAAATAAAATAAATTAATCAATGAACTATTTCGAATCAAACACAAAAGTAGGCTACATAGTCCATAGTTGCTCTAAACATTTTGGGTTTAAATTGACAGAGTCGAAGTATCTAAATGCACTTCTGCCAGTAGGCCTATAGATTTCTCTATGTATGCCTGTAAGCCCAATATTTCCAAGCGATTTCGCAAACACTGATGGTCGGCCCCAGAAATTGGGGTGTATTGCGCGTGTGTGTGTGTGTATTGTATGTGTGTGTGTGACCCCAGGCCTGTATTGTGTGTGACCCCATTCATGTATTGCGTGTGTGATCCCTAGAACACAACAATATACGTTTTATATACAATCGACTTAGTATGAATCCAAAGTGGTTTAGTGTAGTTTATCATTTATTAAAGTATTGTAAGTGGGACGCCGTGGTCGGGTGTCGAGTAGGAGAGCTCATGGATTCGAACCCCCGGACAGTTGGGGGATAGCAACCCACCCAGGAGATAAAAACTTCTACACCGAACAGGAGTGGAACCCTTTAGGCGATAGGATTACCAACTGTGTTTCGGAATCAAAGATGGCAAAAAAAAAAATACTCGGCATTTTCTTTGACTATACCGATATAGATGGACGAATAGTAGACCGATGGTCTCGAGTTCGAATCTCGGTTCGGGCTTGTGACTGTATGACGTCACTGACTCCAGCCAGCTCTGATGGGTATCTAACTTGCGTTGACGGGAAAGGAAAAGGCACCTGGGCATAGTGCTGACCACACCATTGCATCATATGCCTAGGCAAAGAAACTTGTTAACTCTACTTCATCTGCCCTATGAATCGCTAGGTGAAAAAGGAAACTTTACTTTATACCGAGCGGCAAACCCTGATCTCTTCATCTAATGCCGTAGTACATCCATCTATGACTCCAACTCCCCCGGGGTGTGTCCATTGTCTAACGATGTTAAAATCAAGCCATACATATGGGGTAGGTGCATTGTATAACAATGTTAAAATCAAGCCATACATATGGGGTAGGTGCATTGTATAACAATGTTAAAATAAAGCCATACATATGGGGTAGGTGCATTGTATAAAGCAATGTCAAACTTGAAGATGTGTATGTAACACGGCATTTGATTTGATTTTTTTCCACATTTCTACTGAATAAATTTAATAAATATACGGGCCCTTATACTACATATTCTTTTTTTGTTTCAAATTTCCGCTGAATAAATTTTATAAATATACGAACCCTTATTTTACATTTTCTTTCTTTGTTTCAAATTTCCGCTGATAAATTTAATAAATATACGAGCCCTTATACTACATTTTCTTTTTTTTTTCTTCAAAATTCCGCTGAATAAATTTAATAAATATACGAGCCTTTATACTACATTAACATTTTTTTTTCCAATTTCAACTGAATATAATTAGTAAAACTAATAGTATGTGAACTCTACTTCACTTGCCCCATAGACCGTCAGGTTTGAAAGGGAAACTTTACTTTTTTTTTTTTACTAATAGTATGTACACGAGGCCTTATACTAAACATTATCCGACTGTTGGGGTGTGTACGAAATAAGCGACGCTTTCAGGAACCATTCCCACACCAACAGTTTAGTTCTTCCCGTTATTTTCTGATTACAAATGCCACCGCAAGATATATATATATATATATATATATATATATATATATATATATATATATATATATATATATATATATATATCCATTGATTTTTTCATGCACATTTCTGGAGTTCGATGTTTTTATTCACCTTTGTCTTATGAGTCTTGTAAATTTCTGATGACTTTGGTTCTACAACGAGTAA